>NC_052508.1:4822414-4848337 GCF_014356525.2 Nilaparvata lugens
GGCTGTCATTGTTGTTACAACTTTAGCCGACAGATAGTGCTGTCGGAGGAGAACTGTGATTACAAGCCAGCTGTTTCTGTTTACTTTTTAGATTGTGACATGTTGTAACACATTGTTTGGTCACATACGTTTTTAAAAATTATTTTATTAGCAGTTTTATAAAAATGTAGGTGGAGGAAAAATGTTGTGTATATCACGAGTGAAAAATGTTTTTTCTCCCTCAGGAAAATTGTTGCCATCGGCTTCGCCTCGGGCTTCAAACTTTTCCCTCAGGGAGAAAAAACAGCACTTTTCACTCTAGATATACAAATAACTATCAATGGTTTGATGAAAAATTTTCATAGTTGAGATTAAATAATTTTTATTTATATTTCTACATTGTTAAAAACGATCTGGCAACGTTGAGACCTAGAAATGGATAGCGCTGTCTGTTTTGTCCAATGATAGCAACACCAATGTTGATAAAATACTGCCATTATAACGTGAACCTCACAATAGTATCAAGATTCTTAAAATTGATTTTGCTCCAACTATAGCGGAGGCTTCTGTAATTTATTCAAATAGCCAATTACCTGAAAACCAATTCATGTACGTTTAAAATCAAATTGAATTAGTTACAGAGTTCAATATCATTATCTGACGAAATTTGGAAGAGGGATAGTTGTGGGCTGTGCCTGTTGTTTCTTTTCCATTTACTATTTTTAGTGAATATTATAAGAAAATTCTACTGGACATTTTTTGTTGCAAATTTCATGTACAATCTATGGTCTTCGGCTTTTACACCTTTCGAGGGACACTCTGTGAAATTTGCGCTCTATCCAATAATTGAATGGAGAGTATTGTACCTTTATTGTCAGTTTCCCTCCAACGATTGAGTCTTGAAGAGAGACCGCCAGTCTTTGGTGGAGCTGTCTTGGTGGGTGTCAATGCCGGATGCTTATTGTCATCGCCTTCGACGCTGAAAATGATTGCAAATCATGTTTAATTTTAATCCCTGAAATCAAACATGATTTGGCTTCCAAAAATCATTCTTAGTTCATTCAATTAGTTCAATTATTAGTGTAGTTTGGTTCAGTTGATCCTATTTCGGAATCTAGCCAACATTGAACCAATATTATGGAAGAGCATAGCCTCCCCTGGACCCATCGATGCTGGATACTCAATGCTAGGATTGCATGGTTGCCATCTTTTTTTTATTGCGGATGATGTCCTCATGAGCGTTTTGCTTGTGCGTGGGTAATGGTGAGAGGGTGATATGATGAGATGATCAAATGTCCATGCCTACCGGCGGGATTCGAACTCACGACCAGGTAGCGCTAGCAGACTAAAGAGCGTAACGCCTTAGTCGTTCGGCTATTCTACCGGTAGGGTTCAAACCTTTCGTTTTTTACCACCCCCTTCTATTATAGATATCGGTGATTCAAGTAATCCAGGTACTAATAGTTGAATTACAACTCACCAAGAGAATATATCTTGACATGATTGTATGACGAATTTTCATAATAAATGAGATTAATATTCTGGTAGGTTATTACACACACAGCTGTAAACAATTTGGCAACAGTGCAGATTTGGTAAAGGATAGAGCTGTATACCTTGTCTCATGTCAGACAAGGATAGCAATCAGGTGCTAAATTTATAGTTAATGACACAAAGTAGTAGTATTGGAAGATTGTGGGACGAAATGTAACCTCATTTAAAATGTGATCAACCGGAGGAAAAGATACATAAGAATGTAGGCGCAATTAGTTTTCCATTATTTAGCCTACTTACTCGAAAGTCATTTTTTCGTTGTCCCACTCCCTCCTCCAGCCTCCATCGGGACCTTTCTGTCGCTGTACTCTCGCTTCATCTATTTGATGCCGTTCCTCGCGCCAATTTTCGTCTATTCTGTTTCTCCTCTCCCTGTTTCCTCCTCCTCCTCCTCCTCGTTCTCTCTCTCCTCCTCCTACACATTCTCTTCCTCCACCTCTTCGTCCACCTCCTCTTCCCCGTTCATCATAGTTTTCCTTCAAAAAAAAATAGTTTGAAATTTAGGCATCCAACAGAACTAGAATTGATTGGAAGCAACAATAAAAAATTGAGAATAAATTTCGGTTTCTAAATAATCATAGTTTCGAAAAAGTGATAGATAGTTATAGTGACTAACTGGTGTGGTATTATATGAAGAATTATTCATAAGAGAAATATTAGAAATGACTAAGGGCCGGTTTCCGAGCTCGGCATCTATTAGTTCTGGACTTACACAGTCCACGACTCAAATAAGCGCTCGGGTCTAAATCGACTTTCTGAGTCATAATTTTATCTTCTGAACTCCGGGGTCTATTGAGTTCTCGACTTATTTGAGTCCAGAACTTTAATGTAGTAAACATGAGGGAAATTCACAATATTTTGCTGTTGTATTGTTGGCATATAGCAAAACGAAAACAGCTGATTGCAGCGGGATAATTCAAATGAGCATGCTCTCCAAACTATTTTGTGAAATTATTTTTCCTCTACCTCCTGTCTAAAGTGCTTACTTTACTCCCAGGAACATAATACTAAAGTGTCACTTTTTCGCTCTTGGTAGGAAAAAACAGAAAAACTCCCTAGAGCGTAAAAGTGACTCCATTTAAATAACATGGGAAGCATCTCTATTTTAAAAACGTACATTTGAAATAGGTTAGAAGGTCTAAGCTCAGATGAGGAAGCATATAGAGTAGTCATTAAACCAACTAAATTCAATACCTCAACCAGACATTTGATCAATATATGAAATTTATTTTTTTATGCTAAAATTATTACAAACTTCATATTACTACAGTATACTAAAAAATGTATAAATTTTTTTATTCCATGTTATTAAAAATACCAGCCAACGAATATTCCTCATTAACTAATCAAATTTGAAACGGGAACTTCATCATAGCTGTAGTTGTAACGACCATTGTTGTTGCAAATTTTGCCGACAGATAGCGCATAGCACTATCGGCGGAGAACAAGGTCTATAAATAATACAGGTCATGACACAATCCCGTGATGCATTGCAAAATCGCCATTTTATGGGGTTCTAGTTCACCAATTTTCAAATTTATCAGCTGTTATCATTATAGATTGAACAACATGATGTGTTATTTTGTTATATTGTTCAAGGAATATTGCTTGGCTTTGAATTGTAAAATAAATTCTTCCCACAGAATAATAATATTTAGATTCCAACTAGGAACTGAATTGTTGATTTTTAGATAGGGAACTTCATACTCTTTTTGAGGTTTGCCTTTTGTCCCAATGCCTTATGAATCATTACAACTTACAAGAATAAGAAACATTTTTAATAATAAAAAAAATAACTATTGAACAATTTATTATTGAAATTTCATTTAAAAAAATCGAAAACCTGAATTTACATATTTTCTGAACCAGAATATTGTTTTTAAAAAGCATAATGATCTTGTTATGAGCAGATTGGAATATTTCAAATGTACCGCCATAAAGACTCCACATAATGGCCACTCCATAAGGAACATGAGTGTCATGACCTGTATTTATAGACCTTGGCGGAGAACTGTGATTACAAGCCAGCTGTTTCTGTTTAAACAATAAATAACTATACTTTGTATAGTTAAACATAATAACTATGTTTACTTTTTAGATTATGTTGTAACACATTGTTTGATCACGTACGTTTTTAAAAATTATTTTATTTGCAGTTTTTATAAAAATGTAGGTGGAGGAAAAATGTTGTGTATATCACGAGTGAAAAATGTTTTTCTCCATCAGGAAAATTGTTGCCCTCGGCTTCGCCTCGGGCTTCAAATTTTTCCCTCAGGGAGAAAAAAACAGTACTTTTCACTCTAGATATACAAATAACTATTGTGAAAATATGTTTCGATTTTATTGTAGGCCTATTCAAAGCAAAACCCAACCTTTTCGAAGATGAATGAATAAACATTTCATTTTACGTTATGCTATTATTGATCATTGATCCTAACCAGTGATTTTGGAATAGAAATTTCATTAGGCTATCGAGTTTGAAAACGTATTTGGTTTGAAAAAATGTAATACTGATTTATTATTATTATTTTAATTTGTTGAATATGACATTTATTAATAACATTCAGATTGGAATATAAATAGAATATAAATAGATGTCACATTCGTAAAATAAGAGTTTTTACACATAATTCTGATACAATTTTATTGCAAAATAAACTTGCAAACTATAAATATTATGAATTTAGATGGACTAATCCAAAAAAATTAGGTATTCCATGACATCTATTTGGCTTTTCATCTACTCCAAAACCATAACTGAATTTTGTTTGCTCAGTTAAGTCTAGAACTTGAATTTAAACCCTACCCCAGTCGAGGATTTGAAATTACGCTGTTTTAAGTTCTGGACTTAACGATTTTTGATAAATCCCCGACTCGAAAAGAGGTGAGAATCTAATTCAAGTCCTGGACTTATAAGCCCTTCACTCAGAAAGCGAAATTGTAAACTCCAGGGTCTAACGTGATCTCTAAACTCCAGAGTCTATTCAAGTCCTCGACTACGTTAACGCTCTGATTCGGAAAGCCAATTTTCTGACTCCAGAGTTATGAAGCCAGTTAAAGTTTAGAACTTAGCTGAATGCCGAGCTCGGAAACCGGCCCTTAATATTGAGTCGTAGATCAAGTCCTACTCCAATAACCTGCAAATTCCAACATTTCCGCCACCCCCGCCGCCAATCATTCAAAAAATCCCGCCACTCCTAATACCCACACTGCTAACTCACTGTAAATTCACAAGTGTCAACACTGTCAACCAGTGTTGAAAAAGGGCCCAGCGTCCGAAAGCACTCCACAAACGTGAGTAGAAGCTAATAGCTTTTAATCATAAAAATCAGACTGCTATGTCGTGATTTAAGTAATTGAAAATGATTAATATCTAGATGAATAAAATGATAATTTCCATTCTTGATCAGGCTGTGTAAAATTCTATTAGATTCAGTCATTAAATTTCCATATTTGAATCAACTTACAATACATTGTAAGCCTTTGTAAACGGTTTGATTTGGAGAAAAATTCTCATGAATGAAATTTCGTGGTTTTAGGGAATATAATATTAATAAAAAGGTCAAAATCAAAATTTTTGAATTCAAAAAGTCATTGCACGAAAAATCAATTGGCCGAGTTATCAAATACTGGTTATAAATACTGGTTGCCCAGTATTGGATCCCCAGGCATGTAAAATGATATACAAAAAGAGCAAATACACTTTCTAGTATACAATGTGTGGCCTGGTAAATTAAACCGTCTCTCAGTCTTATAGTTTTATAATTAATTATTTTCAGAGATTAAAATATAACAATTTGCAAGCAATTGTGAAGAAATTGGTTTAAACTTACCCTCTGCGGAGCTCCTTTGCCCCGAAATTCGTGTCCCAAATCACGCCTGTTTGTTTGTGGTCTGTCTCTGCTGTTGCCAAAACTACTTTCACGGTCTGGATCGGAGAGAAAACTCCTAGGATCAGGAGGGGGACCCGCTCCCTACAAATATCAATAGCACTGAATGTGATGCTACATTGTAACTCCAATGATATAGAATGGCGGTTTCATTTTCTTAATAGTATATTTTATCAATTATTAAATATCTAAATAATTTAATTAATTATTCAATTATAAATTAATTATTAAATTTTCAATATTATATTGTGTGGAAATGGAACAATAACGATCCAGTATCATACCATATAATTTATTGGATTGACAATCATATTGAAGTTTCATAAAGATTGAAAAATCAATGTCATATAATATTTGAATTACAATTTATATCATGTTACCAATATGGGAAGATACAAAACATATATTTTAAAATTCTTTTTTTCTTTATCTTCTGGCATTATCATCATCTCTCCATGCCACAACTGCTATCCTCCGGAGATCATCCTCCACTTCATCTCTCATTCGGTTGCGTGGCCTCCCCTGCCGTCTTCTACCCTCCTTCCTGGCCCATTATAAATTGTTTTTGGCATTACATGGTCTGCCATTCTCTTTACATGACCAGCCCATGTAATCATTGTGATTTGATGAATCGTACCACATCCCCACCCTTTAGAATTTAATTTATTTCATCATTTGACCGTCTCCTCCAGACTCCATTGTCATTGATGCCTCCATATATGCGCCTAATAATCTTTCTTTCGAAAACTCTCAGTTTAGAGGCAACTGCAGTTACATTCCAGGTTTCTGAGCCGTTTGTGATTATTGGTCTTATCCGTGTCTTTTAAATTTTGAACTTGGTTGCTCTAGATGGTGACCGAGAGGTAATTAATTTAATATTCGCAAAGTATGCACCATTCCAGCTATCAATATCTGTTTTATCTCATCACTCACTTTATTGACACTATTCTAGCCAACACCCATGTATGAGAAAAGCTGTATGCTTTTAAAGTACCATCCCACAGCTTCGAAGTCATTTATAAATCTTCAACCAGCATTTCTTGTTATTATCATTATGGTTTGTTTCTTCTGCATTTACATACAGGCCCCTCTTCTTCCCTGCAGTCAGGAGCTCCTAGAACATACCTTTTAGCTCTCTTTTGTTTCTGGCACTGAGTACAACATAATCGGCATATGCAAAGATTTGTGAACAATACAACCTGTGTTGGTCACACTTTCCAGCACCTGCTGAATGGCAATATTGAAGAGAGTTGCTGATAGAGCATCTCACTACCGCACTTATCTTTCAAAATTGAAAATTAAAAAGTCTGGAGGTTGTTGGACAACATGCTACCGGTTCATATTCAATGAATTTTCACATTAGATCAAAAATGGATTTCCGTATAATAGACAATATTGAAAATGATTTAGTATATCTTAGATTAATAGCACTAACCTTTTCCATGAGTTCACTTCCTCTAGAGCCTGAGGTAGTACCAGGTCTATCTCTACGTACACTGTCGCGAGAGGGTGGAGTATCCTGAAGCCAATCAACAATAGTATTGAAATGTATGGAATTTAAAATCATCATTGACTGTATAAAAAATATAAGGTTTTGTCATAAGGTTTTCTATTGGTGGAGTCCTTCAAGGGAGGTTCCACCTAGACTGAACCTGAATAATATATGGATTAATAAGTTTCATTACTGTTATACTTAAGCCGGGACTCAATTCAACTTGTACATCCCAAAACACTTTATAGACTGCATTATTTTAGTGGGCTGAATTGAAATGTTAGATCTAGAAAAAAACTTCTCTAATATTGTAGCAAACTGTTCTTGATTCGAGTTACGGTATACACTTCAAGATTAGCAGTAAATTTGTATGGCTTTTTGTTAAGGGGAGTCCCTTGCGGGACGGTCTCACCTTGTCTGAATTCAAGCCGTCAATGGGTCTTACGACTGTTATACTTCAGCCGGGACCGACAAATTAACTAAATCATTTTGAAAAATCATTGAAAGTATTAACAGTACTTATTCAACGAGCAACATATACTAGAGAAGGAATGAATCAAATTTAATCTTGAAACCAAATTCTTAGTACGATCTGCAATTGAAAAAAAAATCTACAGTATCCCATCAAAAATCTACAGTTCGAATCCCATCCCCATGAGTAACTTGAACATGACTGCCCATTTTTTGCAGGTTTAAGTTTCTTAGTGTACGATTTGACTGGGCTGAAATCACTAGTAGAATACGTCACCTGATAAGAATAATTGGCGGCCGCCATGTCTCTTTTGCTGGGCTTCATGGCGGGTGTGCGTTCACGGGGCCAATCTTCCGTGGAAGGTTTCAACTGAACTACAGCATTTTGTTGTTCAGCTAGTTTTTTATCGTCTTCGATTTCCTAAAAAATAATAAATTATTTCGTCTCAATCTTTATTCAAGTTGTTGTCTTAACAGCAGTAACTAGAGAGCTACTTCTTCTCTTGAGGAAAAAACAAGGTCCACTTTATAATGGCAGCATTTGATAAACATTGGTGTTGCTATCCTTGTCTATCATTCGTAGATGGCGCTGTACTTTTATAACTCCGCATCGTTTTTAACAATGTTTTTTCATTAAATTATTGCAAAATATATTTTATTAACAAATAAAATATAATTGATCATTTATAACAAGAAGGAACAGTAATATTACGCAACATCAAATATACCGAAATCACCTATCTTTTATGGAAGACAGTGGCAAGGCAGAAAATCGGCAACGCTGTTCTTCTATATCTTTCCACTGCCATTATAACGTGAACCTCACTATGTATAATAAATCACTAGTCCCTAGTGACAATGCCTTCAGCCGGCCAGGTTAGCAAGAATCTATATAGTTGGTTCCGAATAATTGTTAAAAATATTTTTCAATAATTAAATTTCTTCGCCAGTTTCCACATGAGCAACTCTGTGATCCTGGACGTGAATTTCACTATACAGGGTGATTCATAATTATGGTAAAATAATTTAATACGTGATAGTAGAGGTAAAAATAAGAAAAAAAGTTCATATAAACATATATCCATAAACGCTTCATTGGCGAGCTACACAGGGGAAAGATTTCGCCGGAATTCAGTTCCTCTGGTGAAATACACCGATGCTGAATTGTTTGGGGACTAGTTTTTTAAAAACTTATGCTGGATTCATATGGAAAAATATCTTAAAAATTGAATAAAACTAGTCTGGAAGCTGTAGTGTGAGTAGTTTTTTGAAAAAGTTGAAATATGCAAAAAATCTAAGTAGAAAAACACAGACTTCTACGTTTGATGCCCATAACTTTCTTTAATAACCAGTGAACAAATAATTTTTCGCAATAAAAATTGTAGAGAATTTAATTCTGAAAAGAATTATGTAAGCTGTGTAAACTAAATTTAAATAAAAGTTGAATAAAATGTATTCTTATGTAGTACATTACACCACAAAAATTTGCTGTTTTATGAGGAGAGAACTAATAACTCATAGGTTGTTGCTGATTGCAAATAAAACATGGATTTCAATAATAATGATTTCTTTTCGAGCTTCCTCCCAGGCTTAATGGCATAATCTACTAGTCTTTTGGTATAAGTTTAATGTCATTTAGATATGCTACTTTCATATAAAAAAACCCTTTCATAAAAACCGAATATTCTATTTGCAATCAGCTACAATAACCTATGAGTTATTAGTTCTCTCCTCATAAAACAGCAAATTTTTGTGGTGTAATGTACTACATAAGAATACATTTTATTCAACTTTTATTTGAATTTAGTTTACACAGCTTACATAATTCTTTTCAGAATTAAATTCTCTACAATTTTTATTGCGAAAAATTATTTGTTTACTGGTCATTAAAGAAAGTTATTGGGCATCAAACGTAGAAGTCTGTGTTTTTCTACTTAGATTTTTTGCATATTTCAACTTTTTTCTCAAAAACTACTCACACTACAGCTTCCAGACTAGTTTTATTCAATTTTTTAGATATTTTTCCATATGAATCCAGCATAAGTTTTTAAAAAACTAGTCCCCAAACAATTCAGCATCGGTGTATTTCATCAGAGGAACTGAATTCCGGGCGAAATCTTTCACCCTGTATAGCTCGCTAATGAAGCGTTTATGGATATATGTTTATATGAACTTTTTTCTTATTTTACCTCTACTATCACGTATTAAAATATTTTACCATAATTATGAATCACCCTGTATAGACTATAGACCAAATTGATGCCTCATTTTCATTTCCAACTTTAGAACATTTGAAAAAGTCAATATATATTGTGATTGTGAATTGTAATAGTGAATGGCTCAAAACAATAATCTTTGAATCATGGACGAAGAACTTACTTTTCTTCGTCTTAGAATCAACTCATTTTTACGTCTTATCTCAGCTATTTTTTCATCCAGACGTCTTGCTTCTTCGTCCGCCGTGGATGCCATTTTCACATCAATCTAGAATTCATACAAGCGGTCATTAATGATATGAATGAGTAGAATTCACAAGGGCCCAGCCACAAAGAAAGACCGGGCTTTAAGACATCAATACATAATGTTAAAAAATACACCATAGCACACAAAATAACGCTAAAAAATAATATTAATTTAATAATAAACTCAAGTTACAAACTATCATCAAATAAGGGAATAAGGGATCTTGTAAGCTGCAACCAATGATAAGTGCTCTCGCCATGTCGCTTGCCAAACTGGAAAACTTGGCAAATCTTTCTATCCACTTGACTAGTGCCTCATCAAGTGATATATTTAACAAAAATCGGAGCAAAGGCAAGTAAGCGATCGCTGGCATAGAAGGAGTCCTCACTCTTGCGCTCGTCTTGTCACTATTTTCACCGCATCAAACTTAATGGCAGGGTGTTGTACACTTTTTTATCCATATCATTGGGATTCAATTCATACAAATTTGTACAGTACTGTTTACAGTACTGATTACATCTCTAGACCGAGTACCATAATGATGAATGCTTGCACCAGTCGTCCAATCATCTTTCACTTTGTAAGACTATCAAATGGCATATCATGGCTATTATGAGCCTCTTCTTGCATATGGGATTCTGTTTTGGGCTGGCTCCGCTGTTTCATGAGCCTCAAAATCTTCTTTTGGGATCGAAAAACAGCTGAAGAGTGTGCTGTGTCAGCCCAAAGCAGAATCCCATATGCAAGAAGAGGCTCATAATAGCCATGATATGCAGTGATCACTGCTTGGGGAACTAACATTTTTGAAAGCCTTGACATGGCATAGGCTGCTGAACTCAAGCGCTTTAGCAAGGAGTCCACCAAGAGAAGCCCTGATCCACAGAAATCCCAGAAAGTTGGTATCACAGGAGACAGCAGCTCAATTCCTTCAATCAGAAACTACAGAGGCCCAGCATTTACAATTCTTGGCCCGTTGCACAAAAATCGGTTTAATTTTAACCGTGATTAATTTCACAAGAATCAATCAGAGAAGTCCTTTTTGATAAGAATGCTTTCCTGATTGGTTTCCGTGGAAATAATCACGATAAAAATTAACTGGCACATAGAATTAAAAACTTGATTAATGCTGTTTTGTTTACATTGGGCTCCAACCTATTTGCAGAGCACCAAATTGTAATCTCTGCCTCTTCCAGGACAGCACTTCCCACAGTTTGCAAATTTTTGCAGAAATTAGAAAATTAGCATCATCTGCAAAGAGCACAGTCCTAGCTGAAGGCACATTACTAGGCAGATCATAACCATATACCAGAAACAGTAAAGGGCTCAGGATTGAACCCTGAGGTAATCCTTTTGACATCAAACAGGGATGCGGTGAAAAATTCTTGTTCAACGCCTTTCCCTCAGAGCCACTCACCTCCACAACCTGACTCCTACCCTTCAAGTAAGACCCGACAATACTCAAAAGATTACTCCTGACTCCAAGATAAGACAATTTGCTAAGCAGAATCCTATGATCAAGACTATCAAATGCTTTTTTCATGTTTACAAAGAAACCTAATACTTTGCATTCCCGATCAAGTGAAGTATAGATCTCACCTACAAAATTCTCCACAGTCGACTTATTTTGCTGAAATCCAAATTGACTCCTGGACAACAAGTTATTTTTCTTCAAGTGATCATGAAGAGCATCATGTATATATCACCCTTTCCTAGGCCTTGGAAACTGATTGGCGATTGGTCTGTATAGTTAGCCATTCACTTCTAGATCCCTTCTTGAAAATTGACTTCACCTTACTCATTTTAAGACGATTTTGTGACTCCATTCTTTAGCCTCATCATGACCAGTGGGACTGCTCGATTGAAAGCCAAATTATAATTGTGCATGAAGCTACCAATCCTCTCATCAAATGAAATGCCATCAAGATAAACCTAGATCCCAGTCACAACTATGGAGAAGATACCTTTATACCTTCTTCTTCATCCATTACCCACAATTGTAGGATCGATGGCGTCATGTCATGAATAAAAAATATATAGCTTAACAAAAAACACTAAAATGATCAAGATGGCAGTGATCAAGTTCAGATTAAAAAAAATTTATATCATATGAGGCCTTGCTCTTTAACATAATGGCACTTTATCCTGATAATATTTGAGACAGGTCATCATTCACATATTCCTGGACATCGTAATAAGCCCTGGTTCTCTGAAAACCGGTCACAACTCTCTCGAACACGCTGAGGTCCAACTGCTTCACCCCTGCAGGCAGCCTGATGAAGTAGCATAGCGCTGAAACTCCTATAGCATACCCGCGATCTCTGGAGGCGCACCCTGGGGACATCAAACAGCTCTCGATGCCTGGTGTTGTGGTGATGCACATCAGTCCGAGTCAACAAATTTTGTTGATTCTTCTTCACGTACATGAGGCAGAGAAGTCCACAACCTTGGCTGAGTGACCACACATGAGTACCCGTAGGAGATATGGCAGTGGAAAAGTGCATGATACACCATGACCAGATATGCCTCCGTCACATGTCCGCTCAGCTTGAGCAAAAGGAAACAAATTCGGGACAGTCTCTTGGTCACCTGCTGGATGTGGCTGGCCCAGCTGAACTTTGAATCCACCATAATGCCCAGCAGCTTCACAGGCTCCTGATCATGAGGCAGATTACGCGACAAACTGCAGACGATGTTTTGTGTCTTGCTCTCATTTAGCTGGAAACGGTTTACCAGGAACCATGAGGTTGAAGACCGCAGATGCTCCGCTGACCTCTCCAACACCTGCTGAAGGTCAATGCCAGACGACAGCAATGATGTATCATCAGCAAACAGGAGAGTTGCACCATTGTCATCCTGGTCATTGATCATCACGATGAACGTGATTGGCCCCAGAATTGAACCCTGAGGTACCCCAAACCTGACAGGGAGTGGACATGAAAACAGCTCCACCCAATGACACCACCTGCGTCCTCCCAGTCAGGTATGACTCCAAGATGTCAAGAGCAGAGTCCATAACCCCATAATAGCAAAGTTTCTTGATTAGTTTCTCTGGTGGTCACCCTTCTTATACACAGGAACGGTTCTAGAGGTTTTCAGGAAGTCAGGAAAAATGGCAGATCTCAGGCAGTCATTAACTACTGTAGCAAGGGGGTCCGCAAAAACATCCACCACCTCTCTAATCATGAATACAGATGCCTAAACTTGCCTCTATTTCTTGGCGAGAATGATCTTTCAAAGACAACATTTTTAGACTTGTTTGTACCTCATTGAGCTGTAGAATGAAATCCTGCGCCAGGTGGTCTGACAAGAAGAGACCAATTACTCTCACTAACACTGACTCAATATAGACAGCAGTTATGGATCCTTTATCCAAGGAAGTAAATGAATGCGGAGTTATGATAGTGAGCTCCTCAACCAGAACATGTAGACCACAAGAGTTTAACATGGAATTTAGCTCCTGCTTAGAGGTAGAATCACCCAAGAAATCAACATCAAAACCCCCCACGACGAAGATGCCTATAAATCTCTGCAATGTCAATATCAGAAGACGATTTAGTTGACCCAAGAAACACCTAATGTCACTCCCAAATGGCCTATAGCAAACAAAAAAGTGAACATCAAAAACCAGAGCAGAAGCCTCAATCTCGCATACAGTCAAGGAAAAATCCGAAGCAGTAGTCCCCTGACGGACAAATATGGCTACACCCCTACCTCTTCTATGGTGAGGTCCACGTTATAATGGCAGTGAAATATGAGAAATGGGAGAGCAACGTTGCTTAACCTCTGTCTTCTCAATGCCTTCTATAGACGGTAGCTGATACACGTTATTGATGTAATAACAACTGTTCACAATTAGTTTAGAATAATTTTATTTTTTATTACAATAAATTAAAATTTTCAATACTTTCATAATGAATTTTCATATTAAGATGGAATATTTTGTTATTAATTATCAATTCTACATTGTAAAAGACGATCTGGCAACAGTTCAAAGCGTGAAAGAAAAAGCGCTATCCGCTTTGTTGAATGATAGACAAGACAAATTTTATTTCATTATCAATAAATAAATTTTTTCAATACTTTCATTATTAATTTTTATAATTAAGATAAAATATTTTGTTAATTAATATTATCAACATTGTTAAAAGACTATCTGGCAACAGATCAAAGCGTGAAAGAGACAGCGCGATTCGCTTTGTTGATAGACAAACAAACAATGCCATTATAACGTGGACCTTACTATAGACCTACAATCATTGAAAAATATATTGTTTTGGCAAAAATCATATAATTATCTAAAATAGAATTGTTTGCTATTGATAGAATAAACAATTAAAATCAGATAATATTTTCTGAGAGAACTGGGATCACATTACATTACTGTAGAAGGCAGAAAAACAATATGTGACAATGCATTCTTATCTATACCTTGATTTTAATTTGGTATTATAATTTAAAAAGAGTTATAGATTATTCTTTATAGAGAATTAAAGGTGGACCTACATTCAATATTAATTAATTAGGTGCATCATCGTAGCCTATACAGTATAGGCTACCCAGTTTGATTAACAGATAATGTTCATCGGATAGCTTATTAGGCTAGATGATATCAAAATGCATACCGGTAGATATTATTATGAATTTTTTTAAAATATTTTCAAGAACGCTTAAGCATAAAATAATATTAACTTGTAAGTTTATTATTGTTTTACAGAAAATAATATAATGTTAATAACCTAGAAAATTTACACAGAAACACAACAGCACATCAGATCCCATTTTCAAGTTAGGCATTATTGGGTAGAATAATTATGATTTTCTAAAAACAATCTTTCAAATGAAAAAACTGTGACTTGCATCAAGAAGCATTCAGTAAAATTTACAACATAATTACATTTTTAGAAGAAATATATTTTTGTTTTGAGGTTACCAACAATCGGGACAACTCAGCCAGCTTAGGACTACTTGACAGGTTGACACTGTAGAGCGACCCAGCAAACAGCAACCACAAAGTAGAAGTAATACTTTCTTCTCTGTGGTAGGAACTAAGGCACTATAAAGACTGGGTACACGCAGTCGCCATTTTGTTCCATATACTTCCCATCTTTCATATGCGTTTACATTGAGTGTGCTATGAATTTGCTAGTTTTGCCACTGTAATTTTAAAATAGCAATTTAGCAATAATTTTTAAATAGTAATAAAATAGCAATTATGGGGGTTGCTTCGCACCAAATTGTTGCAATAATGATGCCAAAGGCTTTCGAACCTTTCGTTTTCCGTCTGATAGTTCTAGAAGAGCTATTTGGCTACAAAACTGTAGACGTACTAAGTGGAAACCAACTTCAACTTCCAGACTATGTGAGGTGAGTTTTACACATTTTATAACTTCAACTTATATTATTCTGTAACTATACATTAAAAGTTGAACAAGTTAAAAATCTCTAATCTGAATTAGAAATCGATCAATTAACCTAGCTTTTCAACTTGAAAAATGCTGAGTAACTTGTAGGTTATAATTTGGAAAGCATGCCTTGTTATGGTAGCTTTTTTCAATTTATCATAAGAGGAATAATTTCACATTATAATATCAAAAAAATAGATTCCACTACTCTAGTTTCAATGAACTTATGGATTATTATTTGTTAGCACTAACAACTTGCAGACATTATGTGGTGGAATGTTGAAGGTTATATCGGTGAAGAAATAAAGTATTACGATTATTTGAACATTATTACTGATTTTATTTTTACTTTAAAGTCAAACCAATACATTGAACTCAAACGTTTACTTAAGGCATGTTACACACACTTCACAGAGACAGAGTTCAGTACAGAGTCACCAGTGCCTTACCAATCACACATATTATTATTTAGTCTATTTCATTGTCAAACAACACGCCCCCTCAATGAAATAACCCAAAAAAAAATTTATCAATCAAAAAACAAAGTAAGTTATAGGAAAATTAACATAGTTCAAAACATCTTATTATTAAAAAATATTATTTCTAAACTTGACAAAAAGTTCCTTTCCCAAGGGTTTTGTGAAAATGTCAGCAATCTGATCTGAGGATTTTAATACTCAACTTGAATAACACCTTCAGAAATTTTCTCTCTTACAAAATGATACCTTATATCTACATGTTTCATTTTTTATGATGCTCAGGATTATGAGCTATTTTGATAGCAGACTGATTGTCTTCAAACAACAAAATACAAGTTTTCTTATTTTCAACAACACAAAAATCAATTAAAATTCCTTTTATCCAACAAGCCTCGCTTGCAGCTTGGCTCAAAGCAACATACTCAGCTTCTGTGCTAGATAATGAAACACTCTGTTGCTTCTTGGTACACCAAGAAATAGTTAGCAAAAACCTGAAGCAATAACCTGAGGTTGATCTTCTCTCTAAATCACCACCCCAGTTGCATCTACATAGCCTACAATCATATCATCATTCAATTCTCTCTTATATACTAGCTCTAAATCTAAAGTACATTTTACATATCTCAATACACGTTTTAAATTTTTATACAACATTTCACTGGCACAACTTTGGAATCGACTCAGAGAAAGATACAGTACAATACAAATCAGGTCTAGATCCTACAACAGCATACATAAGACAACCAATTAGTCTACGACATTTCTTTTCTATTTCTACAGGACTCTGACTTATCTCTAGGGACTAAAGTGCAACTTTTTCTCCCTGAGGGAAACTGTTGTCGCCCGATGGCGTAGCCGAGGGCGACAATTTCCCTGAGGGAGAATAAGTACTTAGTCCCGTGATGCACACAACATTTTTCCTCCACCTACACCAATACCTATAACAATGAATAATTTTACTACATCTTCACGCTTTCACACTATTTTTTTAAAACAAAATTTAGCTCACCTCTGATAATAATTTGTTGATAGTTGCTAGTTGATAGTTGATAGTTGATAGTTTATAGTTTCCTTATGAGTCACAAAATTCCATGTCGCGTATTAACTATTATATATAGATAGTTTATAGTTTATAGTATAGATGATGATTGTTGATAGAGATGATTGTTGATAGTGTAAAAGCCTACTTCTGATAGTAATTGTTTATTGTTATTGTGCACCCATCACAATTTTGAAAGACCGTGTTCGGGGTTGATAGAACAGAACTGGATTGAAACTGGTGCGTTGCAGCCACTGGCATAGGCCTAGTTGAAGTGTGATCAACATCGCTGGAACTGGATTGAAGCTGGTGTGTTGTGGCCACTGGCATAGGCCTAGTTGAAGTTTCATCAACATCGCTGGAACTGGATTGAAACTGGTGTGTTGTGGCCACTGGCATAGGCCTAGTTGAAGTTCATCAACATCGCTGGAACTGGATTGAAACTGGTGCGTAGCAGCCACTGGCATAGGCCTAGTTGAAGTTCATCAACATCGCTGGAACTGGATTGAAGCTGGTGTGTTGTGGCCACTGGCATAGGCCCAGATGAAGTGTGATTTAAATCAATGTTGCTTGTTGTTTGGTTCAAAATCCTGTTTGCTGTTTGTATTTTATTTCCAATTGATTCTTCAATATAGCCTTCGGCGACAGTAGTACTCTTCCATCCGCCATGTCTTTTAAGCTGGGTCATTGTTCCTCCAGCATTAACCAGCAAAGTAGCTGAAGTCCGCCTTAGAGCGTGTCCAGTATACAAGTTAGGATTGGAAGTTGTAAGTATTGTGCAATACTCATGGGTATTTTTCCCAGGGAATTTTTCCCCATGGCTTGATTGTAGCATCTCCCATTTTTAAAACTTAAAAATAGCCGGGGTGATTTTGTTGTCTTTGGTCTTAAATTTAAATACTTTCTGAAATAATATAAGTAGTCTATGTCTCGTTGTGTGCCATTGATCACAGTGAAAACACGTCCCTTGTTGGTTTTAGAATCAGGTACATTAACTATGAGAATTGAATCTTTGTCCTCAATGTCACTAACAGTCATATTGCACAATTCACCCATTCGGCAAGCTCCACAAATACCAAAAATCAAGGCTACTTTTTTCAATAAGTATTGTTCATCTGGAGCATTTAACAGGAATTTATTTACCTCCTCTTTGGTGAATGTTTTAGACTTCTTAGGTTGATAGCCTACATTTTTCTTTTTCAGAAAAGCACCCACTTTCGTAAAATTACTGATGTCTATGTTGTGTTTCACAATAATTGTTGCTTTCAACATTGAATAAATGGTCCATAAATAACTTGGGCTACATACCTGTGCTTGTTGTGAGAGGTAAACAAGGATTACGTTTTCTGAAATTCTTACTGTTCCACCACAATTCTTCTTGCACCATTCAACGAATAAATCATATCGCTTGATGTATAGTTCCTTTGATTTTTCCGGAAGCAAATTTTCAGTTACATTTTCAGCTTCGTGTCGAATGTTCGGCGGAGTTAGAACAAACTCCTCATCACTCTCACTTTCCATTTTATAAAAACGAAAATAACTTCTACAATACCGGTAGCGGATTTCGAAGATCTTAGTAGGTAACCAAGAAAAAACATAACCTGCAATCTTGTTTTCTGTGCAGACACGCTCAGTCGTCTCTGTTAAAGTGGGTTTTCGTTTATGCGTAAATGCCGTCGTCGACCATGACAGGGAGAGAATCTCAGATTGGGTAGATTTCAATCTGTCTACATAACTTAAAAGATTATGTTAAATTATGTTTTAATGGAGCAGGTTGAGCTTATACTTTTTTATACTTTTAAATGGCAATATTTTGATATTATTGAAAATGTTTATTTCTTTATTAATAAAGACAAATAATGAAAAAGTTATTTAATCAGCTGTTTTAGCACACTTGAAATTTGGACAATATGAATGTCAACAATGCTTGCCGTCGTCGACTGCGGAAAAGTTCGCATAAACGAAAACGTACCTTTAGATGAACGCTCTCGTAGAGATGCCGATGACGTTAGAGGTGTGTACTTTTTCATATCCACCAACGGTTGAACATAACCTAACAATCGAAATAGAGCTACTTATTTCCTAGAGCTAAAATATTCCAAAGATCGAAATAGAGCTCTTTTACTTTTCCTCTACCGACCACGACAGTGTTGCCACATTCCTCATTCTTCAATCGCGGCGTTGTCGGACTTCTTCCCATGTTAATCTTATGGGTTATTTTTACTCCCTTGGGAGTAAAAGTGATCACTTTTCCCGCTGGGAATTATTTTTAGTCCCATGGGAGGAAAAGTAGTACTTTAGTATTCGATTCCAGGGTGTAAAATGAGACTTTTGATAGTAGGTGGAGGAAAATGTCATTTAAATCTATGCTATCCTTTTGTTGAAACCCCTAGCAACTAATCTAGCCTTGTACTGAATGTTACCCTTCTCTCATTTTAATTTTAAATACCCATTGCTATCAATAATTTCTTTGTTTTCTGGTACAGTATCTACCTCTGTCCAAGTATTATTCTCTTTCAAAGCATTTAGTTCAGTTTTACTGCCTCCAACCACTTTTCAGCTGGAGTACAATCAAGAGTACATGTTGGGCTTCTATTAACAATATAAGCTGCTGTCCTTACAGCCTCACCCCACATTTCCTTTTTCAATCCTGAATCAAACAAAAGTGCCCTAACCTTTTCTAGCAATGTCCTATTGATTCTTTCTGCCTTTCCATTAATTCTGGGTGTATGGAATGGTGAAATCCATGAAAATCCCTCTATTTTGACACCAATCCTTGATTTTATTACTAGAATATTCCCCACCATTATCACACCGAAATTTGAAATTTTAGAATGCCATTTTGCCTCTACTTCAGCTACAAATTGTTTCATTATATCAAATACCTCACTTTTATTTGAATAAGAAATACCATGACAAAATGTGTGAAATCATCTAGAAAAGTAACCATGTATCTTTTATTGTCCCAACTTACCGGGGTAATAGGCCCAAAAACATCAGTATGTACTATTTCAAGGGGTCTTGTTGCCCTTTCCCTGACTGTTTTAAAAGGTTGCCTTGTTTGGCGAGCAGACAAGCATATTTCACATGGGTTTTTGGAAAAGTCATCAATTTTAGTTTTAATATTCATTCCCTCACTAAGATTTATGAGCTTTTTCATGTTATCTACACCAAGGTGGCCTAGCTTCCTATGCCATAATTCTACTTCATTAGACTCATTAGACTTGGGTGAAATAGTGCTAGTCATGATGGACTGAATTTGAATTATGCATTTTCAAGTCAACTTCAAACAAACCATTCGAATTTTTTATGCCTTCCATAATGACTTCATTGTCTTTCAACACCTCAACCCTATTTCCACTAAATAAGACCTTACCATCGTTCTCAGTGATAGACTTACAGATAACAAATTTTTAGAAAGTTCTGGACATATAAAACATTATTTAAGTTGCATTTGTCTGATTTGATGTTTCCTACCTCAAGAGCAAACATTGATTCATTTTCCTTGGCTACTCCTACTTTACAATTAATTGGAATGGAACTATCAAATAGTGATTTAGATTTTACCATATGTGAAGTAGACCCTGAGTCAATTACGAAAGTGTCATAGTATTTTACATTAGTATTAGTAGTTAAAAAGGATACTTGGTTCTTCTTCTTATCATTCTGTTTTTTACGAAAGTAACAGTCTTTGTCTTCATGATTATTCTTCTTGCAAATACTACAGAATAGACCACTTTTCTGTTTCATTTTATTTCTGCATTCACGGGAAATATGTCCATAATTTTTGCATCTGTAGCACTGGATTTCCGATGTTTTGAATACCACTGGTTGCACAGAATCACCTTTATCAGTAGATAGTCTGCGTTCTTCATTCACCAACCGGGAGGTTAGGTTTGTGAGATTTCTGTCACAAATTGCGGTTGCTTCCCACGAAGTTTGAAAGTGGGTATATTTCCTGGGCAGGGAGCTGAATATTTTGCCAATAACCATCTCGTCATCGATTTCGTGTCCAACAGATTTCAATTTATGGGTCAAATTTTCAGATGGCTGATGAAACTAGCAATGTCTTCATTAGCCTCTAGTGTTAAAATTGAAAAAGTCCTGCATTAGAGAAAATTTCTGTTGTTTTCATCACGTTCGTAGATTTGACACAGTTTTTTAAACATTTCACATGAAGTTTCACAGTTCAAAATGTGATTCAAAGGTTTTGAGTCAATTGTAGTTATTATTTTCTTGGCTTTAGCGTCCTTCAAATTGAAAATAGAAAGTTCTTTTTCTTTACTAGGGTCGTTTGGTTTTAATTCTTTTCCATTAACAAATCACTAAGTCCTTGAGAGTCGAACAAAATTTTAATTTTAAATTTCCACATTTGAAAGTCTTCATCGTTGGATAGCTTTCCAACCATACCCAAGTCCGAATCACTGGAACCAGCCATTTTTACTTTGAACTCGATTGCCTTACCTGATTTTACTTTTACTTTAAAGTCAAACCAATACATTGAACTCAAACGTTTTACTTAAGGCATGTTACACACACTTCACAGAGACAGAGTTCAGTACAGAGTCACCAGTGCCTTGCCAATCACACATATTATTATTTAGTCTATTTCATTGTCAAACAACATGGAAAGTCTATAAACAGTCAATGTTTGCAATGGGCCCTCCATGGCCTAAAAGCTTTGCTTCAGTATAGAAAGTTGATTTTTCCACCCAATAATAGTCTTTCTTAGTATTGAAACCAATTTGTAGTTAATTTTAATAAGTAGTATGCTAATGAGTTTAAGTAAGTTACACTTAATCACATAGCCTATATATGTAGGCATATAGACTATCTTGGTAAATGAACAAAAGTGGTGAAAGTACAATAACTTAGTTTTATAAGAAAGTGTGAATTTGTCATTTTCAACTGTGGTGGATGAAAGCTCTGAAACACTTGATGCTGAAACAGTATTATTTAATAACTGTTAATGTGATCTGTACTAGATAATCCTATAATTGATATGACCCTGCATCCTGGATTGGCTTTGCCGTGCTACCAATTTCTCCTAAATAGGTTGGATAGCATTTTTCACCTATTAACCTAAGGAAAGTTATCGGCTCCAAAATAGTAGATTCTTGATAAACTATGAATGGATCTATTGCTTATGAATGAGAAATCCAGTTTTTAGAGCAAACCAACTTATAATCTTCAGAAGAATTTTGGCAATATTAAAGAACAACACTTAAACATAATATAGCATCATTACAAGCTAAAATACTTATCCAGTTTATATAGTTGAAAACAATGGCTATAGGCTTGAAAACACAAGAAACAATTAATTATAGACAAAATTAGAACACTATAAACTGTTCAAAACTCAATTTAAAACATTAAAAATTTCAATTAAACAGAAAAATATTCAAACAGAGAGCACAAAATTAGAACACATAGCCAGCCATCATTTTTAGAGAAGAAGACAAAGTACAGAGCAAACCAACTTCAAACAGTGATGATTTCATGAACATGTCACCAAAAAATTATAAATTACAAGTCTAGAATTTACATTTTACATTTGTTCTCAATAAAACTTATTTCGAAACTGTGTTTTTAAATTTATATATCATCTATATTTAAATAATCCATTTATCTGTTAATTTGTCAACTCAGCCTCGGTGACACCATGGAACATGCAACACAATTATTTACAATAAATTCTCAGTCAAAAAGTTGTCCATATAGCGATTACTCGATAATTTACTATCAAGTTTTATAGACTCGAATGAAGATTCAATTCCAATCGAGAAAAAATGTAATATTACAAATACCCCCCTCTGACATAAAAAATTTTGGTTTGAAAATTTAAAGAAAAAATTACATTGAAAGAAATGGAAATTGTTGAAATTAATTTGAGAACAGTAACAATTTTTTCTATAAAACATTACATGTCAACTATAATGAAAATTATTATAAAAATTCATCAATAGCATTTGTTATACGTCTCCGAACAAATTTCAAAGTATAGAATATCAAAATTACTTTTGATTTAGCTTCATAATTTAAGGAAAATATCTCAATGGAAAGTTTAATATATATAAGAATAGTTTTGAAATTGCACATAAATTTAATAGATATAAAAATTCAATTTTTATGCATATAAAAAATTAGTATGTTGAATAAAAAAAATTGTTTAATGAATTGATGAATTGTTACATTTAATTTTCACATAAAATTTCAGTAAATCAAAAAATGTTCATTTCTTTCACTATTGACGTGGTTGATTTTATCGATGCAAATTTTGGAAAACAGTCAGCTAAGGCACTCAGTATGAATTTCAGTTGAGTGTGACTCCAGTGTGATGACATCAGTGTTGGGCTGATCTGAATACTCGTAGGTTGGGCTGATACTTGTAGTCGACTGATGCATACCAAACCGATACAGGTGACATCTCAGTTAGCATTGCCTCATGTTTGTAGTAGATGGCTGCATACCAAACTCAATACAGGTGACATCTCAGTTAGCATTGTCTCATGCTTGTAGTAGATGGCTGCATAACAAACTCAATACAGAGTCACATAAATTTTGTATCATAATTATACAATGTACATTTCAGGCTTGAAATGACATGTAATTCGTTTTTGGAAAAGAGATAGACGCTGCATACAGGATTAACTTAGGTGAGGATTAATTTAGGAAGGTTTGGTTTTTTGATTATTTTCAGATTTCAAGGTTTAGAGTTCTGCATACAGGAATAATTTAGGAGAGGATTTTTTTAATCAATTCTTTCATGATACTGTGACTGTTATTCTGAATCCAAGATGTGAATGTGAACATGGATGGCAATTACCTCAGGTAATGTGGTAGTGTTGAAGTTTGAGTACATGGCAGCCAATAGGCGTTGGCATGTCATGCGAGTGCATGGTTGTCGGCATTGTCGTAGGCCATTGGCATCAACATTGGCGCAGGCATTGGCTTAGACATCAACGTAGATAGACTATTGGCAGGACAGGCATCGGCGCAGCATTGCGTAGACATCGGCATAGACATCAGTGTAGTTATTGGCGTTGCATGGTGTAGACATCAGCGTAGATATTGGGCGTAGTTAGGTATTGGTGTAGATATGGCATGGCATCGACATTGAGTAGACATCAGTGTAGTTAGTTGCATGGTGTAGACATCAGCGTAAGATTGGCGTAGTTATTGGTGTAGATATGGCGTTGCATTGGCATCGCAATTGGTGTAGATCAGTGTTATTGTAGTTATTGGCGTTGGCATTGGTGTAGACATCAGCGTAGATATTCAATTAATGAGTCCCACCTAGTTCGAAATCACCAAATGTTCTTAACACTCTTCATGCGTTCACTTGTTCGATTTCGAGATTCATGTGATAATTATTCAATGTTAATGTCCACGCTGTACCTGTTATCTTAAAATGCGTATAAACTAGAAAGAAAATTTTGATAGGCTACCAATACAATTAATACACATGAAAACTTATTTACAAGTATATATCAATATAAAAATGAAATTTGTTACATCTTATTATACAGTCAGCAATACATAAATTGTGAAATTTGGAGACATCAATCCAAAATTTCACTAGAAAAAAAATAATTTCATTTCATTTATTCATTGTTCAAATTTTATTAAAAAGCAAATTATTCAATATTAATAATCATCGTTTGTTGGATACTATAGTTTATTTCGACTTTTCAATGTTCTAAACACAAACTACATTTCATGACAAAACTTTACTATCAATCATTAAACAAATCATTCAAAACATCAATAATATTTTGCTTCAAAGGCAATCAATATCATAAGTAATCATCTGATCTATGGCAATCAACATTATTAATCATTATTTGCATCTATGGCAATCAACATGAGTAATCAACACAAAAAATATTATCTCAGTACTGCTCACTAAGTCATAACCTCTGTTATTCCTTCTTTAGGCAATAAGGTTTCCATCTCAAAAAAACAATCACATACCAGCAAAATTCTAATCAACAAACCCCACTAAAAAGTTACATACACTCAGCATCCATTTCAAACGATAACAATCATATCAAAATTTATAGAATAAACAGTTTTTAAAATTAGAAAAAGACATCAATTACAAAAACTTTAGAGAAATTTAGAGAAATTTTAACCTTAACTCATTTCAATTAATAATATACAAGACGTTTTTATTTAATGGAAACATTATTATTCAAGTTAACTTTCATTTTATTGAACATCAAATATATATGGCGACACAATTCTTAATACTTGAAATTTGAAGTTTGATCATTATAACAAGAGAATTTATACATAAGATTAATTTCAACATGTTCTAAATTGAACCATTTATTTTTTAAATAAATTCAGAATTTGAAGAATGTATAATAAGTACAACATTTCAAGATTACAATACAAAGACGATCAAGATAATGGATATGGGTAAATAAATTCCCTAAAAAATACAAATAAGAGAAAAAGAAAAATTGAGTAAATAAAATTCCTAAATAACAAGGAAGAGAAAGATTAATTAGAGCCTATCTACAAGTCAGTTCTAAACTTCATAAGGAAGTATATTTAATAAAAATATATAATGAAAATGAGAAAAGGGACATAAAATGCTCTGAAAAACCTAGTTACCTAATAATACATGACAAAAATAGACATAATAAAATATGTAATACATGATGAAAAAATATACCACAAGCAAACAATTATTTATTACACTACAATGATAGATTTTAGAAAAGTTAAGTTGTATCAACATTTAAAGATTAGGAAAATAAGCTACTATTTTAACTTCCAAATTATTCAGAAAAATACAAATTTAAATGACTATGGACAGATTGGTTAAGATATGCATCATAGAAGAATTTTACTGAACATTACTCAAAGACAGGAAAGAATCGAAATTTGAAAGATTAAGGGCCAAGAAAATAGGCTACAGGAAAGAAAAAAGACACAATTATGGACTCTTACCATACACTGCGTAGCGTTATGCTATTCTGAATCCTGGCATAACACAGGATTCCTAATCATAACATAGTGCTGGGGAATACCCTTTCATCATGTGATCACAGTCATCATCTTGTAAGTAAGCATTTGAAAACAACCTTTGAATACTAACACATCAATGGTGACTTTGGGCTTTGTTTTCTTCAGAACATGATTT
>NC_052508.1:4848437-4874505 GCF_014356525.2 Nilaparvata lugens
ATGACGGTGTGACACAGTTGAGATATGCACACATAAACTTGAAAGTAACGTAGCTGAAGATTCACTGAATTTGAATTGAATGAACCGTCCAAAGTTAGGCACGGTGAATGAAATGCAAAGTTAATTGAGTTGGCGATGGGCCAAAATTCACACCACTGATGCTATAGTGAATGTCTGAATAGACAACCATCCAAATGCTTGGCATGGTGAATGAAATGTAACAAATGTTCGTAGATCACTAAAAGAACTGATTGAAACTGATACACCATCTACGGGGTAGACATGAAAATTGCTAATACTTCGATCTAGCAATGAATGATTAGGTAGCTAGCTGACTAACCTAACAAAAACGGATACAGAGCAGAACGTCTGACTGCACCGTGAAATGATGAGAGTGTGATCTTGGAATGCAAGCAACACACCAGTAATAATGTCTCGCGAGACCAGAATTACTTCAATGAAACGAATGAATGCGAAATTGGGCCTCAAGCCCTACCACAAAATGCCTACCGCAAATGAATGTTCAGTTCAATCATATAACTTGTTGCTGAATGTTGATGTTCTGGAAACTTGATTTTCATAATCAGTAATATAAAAATGATTTGAGTTCTCACACTGAGAAGTGAATAAATTTGGATTGAAGATAAAAATTCGAAAAAATCGTGACGAATGAAACGTGCTGAACATACCAAATACTGAGATTGAGATATTTCACAACTAACGAACCGAAAATACTGAAACTTTATCAAGCACTGGAAGAAACATTCTACGTTGAATAAACATGAATTTAAAACTTGAGAATTGAAAATTTTGAATTGAAAGCGACGAAAATTGAAGAACGGAAAAAAGCTGATGTGAATTGTTACGCCATTGCTGTGTGAAGAAGGAAACAGGAAAGTGCATGCACGAATTGCGTTTTAAGAAGCTACGTATAGCCACGTCGATGAAAAAAAGATATGCGTAAAAAACGTCTAGACACGGTAGGAAATACTCAAAATAATATTAAATAATACCAAAATGTACAATAAAATTAATGTACAAATGTAGCATGACAAAAACTGATGTAATCCGTGAACTGCAGAAAACACAGTGAAAGTGGACCGATGACAAAGTGACTTGCGCACTAACGCGACAAGTTGGGACAAGAACACAATGCATAGTACGAAATCTGACATAAACCTGGCCCCCTTGAGGCCTGCAGGGTCTCAAAAGAGAGACATACACGAGAACAAAAAAGAAACGGAGATTATGTCGGATGAGCAATGCTGAATTAATCAGAAAATTCCTCGTCGAGTGGAAGCGGTGCAATGCTAGAAATAGCCCGCTTGAAAGTGCCTGATGCGGTGCGAACGGTGACCACCCGTACCTTGTTGTCCTTCCCTGGATGAACGGCCGTGATGCGCGCAAGTTTCCATACCGAAGGTGACGTACCCGTGTCCTTGAGAATAACCACCAGCACCAATCTGCAGGTTTTCAGATTCAGAGCTCCACTTGCTCTTCCTTTGAAGTGTGACTAGAAACTCAGCAGACCAACGATCCCAGAGTTCCTGAGTGATCAGTGCTAACTGACGCCAGCGTGAACGGTGATCGATGTAGTGGTTGTTTGTGTGGAACAGCAGTGCGGTGAGCGGACGACCACCAAAAATGCCCAGGAGACAAGTAGCTAATCTTGAGGGTCCTCAGACAGAGGCACAAGAGGCCGGGAGTTGAGGATAGCTTCATCTGTGCAGACAGCGTGGAAGCTCTTCAAAATTCAAAATCTTATTCAAAGTGACCACCTGAAAATTCGTTTAAAATTTTTACAGTGTTTTCCCATAGACCTCCAAATGACGAGCCCTGGGAGGGATGAATGCAACCAATGTTGAAAACGGCGGCAAAGTTGTGAATTTCAGACTGAATAGCAGAATCTGAAAGAATGCATGTAACTCATTGAGTTCATTGTGAGCGCCAACAAACGTTGTAGCATTGTCTGAATGAATGGCAAAAGGGATGCCACGATGAGCAGAGAACCTGATGAGTGCGGCAATGAAGGCCTTTGTTGAAAGCTCGGAGACCACCTCTACGTGAACTGAGCGTGTTACCATGCAAATAAACAAAGCAAGGTAAGCCTTGGAGAAATTGCGCGACTTTGAGCCACCAAGACGAATTGAAAGAGGACCTGTGTAGTCAACTCCACAATTATAAAATGGAAAATCCGGTTGTACACGAACTGCGGAAGATGCCCCATGATTTGCTCGGAACGAAACGTAGAGAAACGAAAACACATTTTGCAACCCTTTATTACACTCTTGATGATGCGACGGGTGGATGGTATCCAAAAACGTTGTCGAATACTGGCCATAGTGACCTGAATGCCAGCATGTTGAAGACGTCTATGAAATGAGACAATGAGCGCACGCGTGAACCTATGTTTAGCTGGCAATAAGATTTGATGTTTATAGTCGAATGGAATATCTGCCTCCCGAAGACGACCACCTACTCTCAGAAGATTGTCAGTATGATAAATGGAGAGAGTGACTTGATAGAACTATTGGAGGGCAGCTCCTTACCCTGACGCAAAGATTTCAAATCGTCGGCAAAAACATCTGATTGAATGTCTTGAATGATGCGCAATTCAGCAGTTTGAATTTCCTGAACCGACAGTCAACAACAGATTGCTGAGATCAGATTGCAGCTGCCCTCCAATAGTTCTATCAAGTCACTCTCTCCATTTATTCATACTGACAATCTTCTGAGAGTAGGTGGTCGTCTTCGGGAGGCAGATATTCCATTCGACTATAAACATCAAATCTTATTGCCAGCTAAACATAGTTCATGCTGCGCTCATTGTCTCATTTCATAGACGTCTTCAACATGCTGGCGTTCAGGTCACTATGGCCAGTATTCGACAACGTTTTTGGATACCATCCACCCGTCGCATCATCAAGAGTGTAATAAAGGGTTGCAAAATGTGTTTTCGTTTCTCTACGTTTCGTTCCGAGCAAATCATGGGGCATCTTCCCGCAGTTCGTGTACAACCGGATTTTCCATTTTATAATTGTGGAGTTGACTACGCAGGTCCTCTTTCAATTCGTCTTGGTGGCTCAAAGTCGCGCAATTTCTCCAAGGCTTACCTTGCTTTGTTTATTTGCATGGTAACGCGCGCAGTTCATGTAGAGGTGGTCTCCGAGCTTTCAACAAAGGCCTTCATTGCCGCACTCATCAGGTTCTCTGCTCGTCGTGGCATCCCTTTTGCCATTCATCCAGACAATGCTACAACGTTTGTTGGCGCTCACAATGAACTCAATGAGTTACATGCATTTCTTTCAGATTCTGCTATTCAGTCTGAAATTCACAACTTTGCCGCCGTTTTCAACATTGTTTGGCATTCATCCCTCCCAGGGCTCCTCATTTTGGAGGTCTATGGGAAAACGCTGTAAAAAATTTTAAACAAATTTTCAGAGTGGTCACTTTGAATAAGATTTTGAATTTTGAAGAGCTTTCCACGCTGTCTGCACAGATTGAAGCTATCCTCAACTCCCGGCCTCTTGTGCCTCTGTCTGAGGACCCTCAAGATTTAGCTTACTTGTCTCCTGGGCATTTTTTGGTTGGTCGTCCGCTCACCGCACTGCCGTTCCACACACCAACCACCACTCACATCGATCACCGTTCACGCTGGCGTCAGTTAGCACTGATCACTCAGGAACTCTGGGATCGTTGGTCTGCTGAGTTTCTAGTCACACTTCAAAGGAAGAGCAAGTGGAGCTCTGAATCTGAAAACCTGCAGATTGGTGCTGTGGTTATTCTCAAGGACACGGGTACGTCACCTTCGGTATGGAAACTTGCACGCATCACGGCCGTTCATCCAGGGAAGGACAACAAGGTACGGGTGGTCACCGTTCGCACCGCATCAGGCACTTTCAAGCGGGCTATTTCTAGCATTGCACCGCTTCCACTCGACGAGGAATTTTCTGATTAATTCAGCATTGCTCATCCGACATAATCTCCTTTCTTTTTTGTTCTCGTGTATGTCTCTCTTTTGAGACCCTGCAGGCCTCAAGGGGGCCAGGTTTATGTCAGATTTCGCACTATGCATTGTGTTCTTGTCCCAACTTGTCGCGTTAGTGCGCAAGTCACTTTGTCATCGGTCCACTTTCACTGTGTTTTCTGCAGTTCACGGATTACATCAGTTTTTTGTCATGCTACATTTGTACATTAATTTTATTGTACATTTTGGTATTATTTAATATTATTTTGGAGTATTTCCTACCGTGTCTAGACGTTTTTTACGCATATCTTTTTCATCGACGTGGCTATACGTAGCTTCTTAAAACGCAATTCGTGCATGCACTTTCCTGTTTCCTTCTTCACACAGCAATGGCGTAACAGTTCACATCAGCTTTTTTTCCGTTCTTCAATTTTCGTCGCTTTCATTTCAAAATTTTCAATTCTCAAGTTTTAAATTCATGTTTATTCAACGTAGAATGTTTCTTCCAGTGCTTTGATAAAGTTTCAGTATTTTCGGTTCGTTAGTTTGTGAAATATCTTCAATCTCAGTATTTGGTATGTCAGAGCACGTTTCATTCGTCACGATTTTTTCGAATTTTTATCTTCAATCCAAATTTATTCACTTCTCAGTGTGAGAACTCAAATCATTTTTATATTACTGATTATGAAAATCAAGTTTCCAGAACATTCAACATTCAGCAACAAGTTATATGATTGAACTGAACATTCATTTGCGGTAGGCATTTTGTGGTAGGGCTTGAGGCCCAATTTCGCATTCATTCGTTTCATTGAAGTAATTCTGGTCTCGCGAGACATTATTACTGGTGTGTTGCTTGCATTCCAAGATCACACTCTCATCATTTCACGGTGCAGTCAGACGTTCTGCTCTGTATCCGTTTTTGTTAGGTTAGTCAGCTAGCTACCTAATCATTCATTGCTAGATCGAAGTATTAGCAATTTTCATGTCTACCCCGTAGATGGTGTATCAGTTTCAATCAGTTCTTTTAGTGATCTACGAACATTTGTTACATTTCATTCACCATGCCAAGCATTTGGATGGTTGTCTATTCAGACATTCACTATAGCATCAGTGTTGTGAATTTTGGCCGTCGCCAACTCAATTGACTTTGCATTTCATTCACCGTGCCTAACTTTTGGACGGTTCATTCAATTCAAATTCAGTGAATCTTCAGCTACGTTACTTTCAAGTTTATGTGTTGCATATCTCAACTGTGTCACACCGTCATTGTGTCAGTCTTGCCCGTATTGCACTGACAATAGTTAACCTTACATTACCCACTCATCGCTGTGTCGCCGCCGTTCCTGTGTCGTCACCACTGAGCCATCGCTGTTGGCTATCCTGATTCGTCACCATTCCAGTCCGGAGTCTGTCGCTCGGATTGATTCTTGTCCTGCTTGCGGGTCATCCAAGTCGCCGCTCTTCATGGCTCGCCGTCCAGTCCAGCTCCGGTAGCTCGCTCTGGTCCGCTCCATTTCGTGGGTCCATCCAGGTCTCCACCATCGTCCGGTATCATCGAGGGGGTCTCGATGTAATGCCCATCCAATTCAAGATTGGATCTCATGCTCTTCATGCATTTGATAAGTATTCTGTATCAATTTTGAATCATTATCAGCATTTTTCATTATTTGTTCAATTGCCTTGTTTGTTTAACTATTATTTGACCTTTTCAGGGTTTACTTGGAATTATTTATTCTAAAGTCGCGATTCCCATTTGTAGACACAACTTTTTACCAATATTTTTGGAAGTATTGCAAGTATTTGTACTTTACATTTTTCATATTGACTTATTTAAATATCGATCAATTTCCAATTAACTTTTTGTTTGTGTATTTAATTTGATCACATTTTATGACTTATGACCTATGTTTTACCTTTATCTTATCATGATATATCTGATCATATCAGACTTATTGATCTATCATTTAAGTTAGTCTAAGCCATTGTCAATTACGTTCTTGAATACAGTGTCTGTTTCATTTCACTGTACTACCTATTTTATATTGTCTTTAAAATTATTAATTACATTGAATATATGCTTTTCAATTGACGTTCAACTCATGATTATTTAGTGTATCTAATAAAACCTATCCAGAACTACAAAGGTTTTAATATGTCCTGAAAGCGTTTGTTTTTACTCAACATTTAGTATTTATATTTAATTGTTCTTTATTGTCAAACTACATTACCTTTTGTATTTTTTGCGATTACTCATCGACCTGACTTTTCTCTATTACTTATTGTCATTTGAAGGTTTATTTTCTCTTTGAATTTATGCACTAGCTCATTACGGAGCATTACATATAGTAGGTTTATACTTATTCATTAGTCACAAATTGTTTTTTAATTTGAATGACGAACGATCTCAATGCTAAAATTATAACATTCAAGTCCCAGAATTTATTACTGTAGGCACTTTATTCATAAATGTATGTTTGCTATATATAATATATAAGTTTTTCAGTTATACATTTTCAGTATTTCAGTACATGCATCATGGTTTGTAATGTATCAATCAATTTCACTAGGAATTTGGTCTTGTACCTAAATTAAATTTTCCTGTTATCAAGTCAGCATTTATCAATTGACAATCTCAATTTTTACTGTTTCAATTTTTTACTATGTCATTTTTTATTTCTCGTCAGTCAACTGCCCTGTGTGGCATTTCCTAAATTTAAGACAATATGTCACGTTTCTCAGAGTATATAATAAATCTATTGAATTGTTTTACTTAAACCTTATTTTTTTTATTTGGCGTCTTTCCCAGCTACCAGTTTTATTATAAATTATCATTCATTTTTTGGCATGTTGGATTTGTGCAGTAGTACAATAAATATACAATTCATACATCTTAACAATTTTTATTTACAAAAGCATTTCTTACAGTCCACTATTATTTCATTCAGTGGCACAGATCACACATGTTAAAATGTGAATGATAATTTATAATAAAACTGGTAGCTGGGAAAGACGCCAAATAAAAAAAAAAAGGTTTAGTAAAACAATTCAATAGATTTATTATATACTCTGAGAAACGTGACATATTGTCTTAAATTTAGGAAATGCCACTGATCTGTGCCACTGAATGAAATAATAGTGGACTGTAAGAAATGCTTTTGTAAATAAAAATTGTTAAGATGTATGAATTGTATATTTATTGTACTACTGCACAAATCCAACATGCCAAAAAATGAATGATAATTTATAATAAAACTGGTAGCTGGGAAAGACGCCAAATAAAAAAAATAAGGTTTAAGTAAAAAAATTCAATAGATTTATTATATACTCTGAGAAACGTGACATATTGTCTTAAATTTAGGAAATGCCACACAGGGCAGTTGACTGACGAGAAATAAAAAATGACATAGTAAAAAATTGAAACAGTAAAAATTGAGATTGTCAATTGATAAATGCTGACTTGATAACAGGAAAATTTAATTTAGGTACAAGACCAAATTCCTAGTGAAATTGATTGATACATTACAAACCATGATGCATGTACTGAAATACTGAAAATGTATAACTGAAAAACTTATATATTATATATAGCAAACATACATTTATGAATAAAGTGCCTACAGTAATAAATTCTGGGACTTGAATGTTATAATTTTAGCATTTAGATCGTTCGTCATTCAAATTAAAAAACAATTGTGACTAATGAATAAGTATAAACCTACTATATGTAATGCTCCGTAATGAGCTAGTGCATAAATTCAAAGAGAAAATAAACCTTCAATGACAATAAGTAATAGAGAAAAGTCAGGTCAATGAGTAATCGCAAAAAATACAAAAGGTAAATGTAGTTTGACAATAAAGAACAATTAAATATAATACTAAATGTTAGTAATAAACAAACGCTTTCAGGACATATAAAACCTTTGTAGTTCTGGAAAGGTTTATTAGATACACTAAATAATCATGAGTTGAACGTCAATTGAAAAGCATATATTCAAGGTAATTAATAATTTTAAAGACAATATAAAATAGGTAGTACAGTGAAATGAAACAGACACTGTATTCAAGAACGTAATTGACAATGGCTTAGACTAACTTTAAATGATAGATCAATAAGTCTGATATGATCAGATATATCATGATAAGATAAAGGTAAAACATAGGTCATAAGTCATAAAATGTGATCAATTAAATACACAAACAAAAAGTTAATTGGAATTGATCGATATTTAAATAAGTCAATATGAAAAATGTAAAGTACAAATACTTGCAATACTGTACTTCCAAAAATATTGGTAAAAAGTTGTGTCTACAAATGGGAATCACGACTTTAGAATAAATAATTCCAAGTAAACGCTGAAAAGGTCAAATAATAGTTAACAAACAAGGCAATTGAACAAATAATGAAAAATGCTGATAATGATTCAAAATGATACAGAATACTTATCAAATGCATGAAGAGCATGAGATCCAATCTTGAATTGGATGGGCATTACATCGAGACCCCCTCGATGATACCGGACGATGGTGGAGACCGGATGGACCCACGAAATGGAGCGGACCAGAGCGAGCTACCGGAGCTGGACTGGACGGCGAGCCATGAAGAGCGGCGACTTGGATGACCCCAAGCAGGACAAGAATCAATCCGAGCGACAGACTCCGGACTGGAATGGTGACGAATCAGGATAGCCAACAGCGATGGCTCAGTGGTGACGACACAGGAACGGCGGCGACACAGCGATGAGTGGGTAATGTAGGTTAACTATTGTCAGTGCAATACGGGCAAGACTGACACAATGACGGTGTGACACAGTTGAGATATGCAACACATAAACTTGAAAGTAACGTAGCTGAAGATTCACTGAATTGAATTGAATGAACCGTCCAAAAGTTGGCACGGTGAATGAAATGCAAAGTTAATTGAGTTGGCGACGGCCAAAATTCACAACACTGATGCTATAATGAATGTCTGAATAGACAACCATCCAAATGCTTGGCATGGTGAATGAAATGTAACAAATGTTTGTAGATCACTAAAAGAACTGATTGAACTGATACACCATCTACGGGTAGACAAAATTGCTAATACTTCGATCTAGCAATGAATGATTAGGTAGTTAGCTGACTAACCTAACAAAAACGGATACAGAGCAGAACGTCTGACTGCACCGTGAAATGATGAGAGTGTGATCTTGGAATGCAAGCAACACACCAGTATTAATGTCCTGCGAGACCAGAATTACTTCAATGAAATGAATGAATGCGAAATTGGGCCTCAAGCCCTACCACAAAATGCCTACCGCAAATGAATGTTCAGTTCAATCATATAACTTGTTGCTGAATGTTGAATATTCTGGAAACTTGATTTTCATAATCAGTAATATAAAAATGATTTGAGTTCTCACACTGAGAAGTGAATAAATTTGGATTGAAGATAAAAATTCGAAATAATTGTGACGAATGAAACGTGCTCTGACATACCAAATACTGAGATTGAAGATATTTCACAAACTAACAAACCAAAAATACTGAAACTTCATCAAAATGTTGAATAAACATGAATTTAAAACTTGAGAATTGAAAATTTTGAAATGAAAGCGACGAAAATTGAAGAACGGAAAAAAAGCTGATGTGAACTGTTACGCCATTGCTGTGTGAAGAAGGAAACAGGAAAGTGCATGCACGAATTGCGTTTTAAGAAGCTACGTATAGCCACATCGATGAAAAAGATATACGTAAAAAACGTCTAGACACGGTAGGAAATACTCCAAAATAATATTAAATAATACCAAAATGTACAATAAAATTAATGTACAAATGTAGCATGACAAAAAACTGATGTAATCCGTGAACTGCAGAAAACACAGTGAAAGTGGACCGATGACAAAGTGACTTGCGCACTAACGCGACAAGTTGGGACAAGAACACAATGCATAGTGCGAAATCTGACAGGAGCAATCTTTAGTAACATGACCCTCCCTTCCGCACTTTTTGCAGACTGATTTTGTTAATCTACAAAACTTGACAGTGTGGCCAAACGCCAAACACTTTAGGCAGCGAGCTGGCTCAAGCCAATCAGAGACTTTGCATGCCTTCCATTCCAAAAACAGACAGCCTTTATTTTATGTTATCTCTTATTTTACCGTTACATTCAATTATGTAATGAAATCCATTTTTACTATAATTCTCAAATTTTCTGATAATTTTCAGTGAAGATGGTCCTAGGAATTGTTCTTTTTCAGTATCATCAAAATTTTGGCTGAAGATTAAATTGGCCAAATTATCCTCTTTAACTTCAAGTGGAACGTCAAAAATTTTTATACGAGGTTGCAGGCCAATAGGCCTACTGGCCTGAAGGCCCCTCCTCCAACGTTTGTCCAAAAGAATTTTCTCCGCCTGTTCTTTAGATGAAAGGTCAATGCAAGTCCCTTCTTTGAAACCAGTCTTTTTTTACGTATAATTTGGAAACCATCGTCAGATGGTTAATCAATTTTTGTAAGGTATCTTCTGTCTGTACACTAGACCAGTCATTCTCAATGGAAATACTAGGTGTAACTAGAACTACTTTTGATAGATCGTCAGTGTTGACTTCAATTCCATCAACTTTTTTCCCATTGACTTGTCGAACCACAGTTGAATAGCTCTTCTGTTGGGATGGCTTCTCACTATTGACCAAAGCAGAAATATTCTTTACTATATTCGTTTCTACAGAACCAGCTTTTTTTACATGTTTTGTCGTCCAATTTTAAGAGTTCAGAGTTCAAATGACTACTAATTTTCTCGTTCAATTTTTCTTGTAAGTCGTTATTTTTGGATGCAATGAAGTCTTTTATCTTTCGTGTTTCTTTTTCCAGATTATTATCTATTTTGGCATTCAGCTCATTTTTTACAATCGCTCGTACATTTTCTCGTACACCAACTACAAGATCGCTCATCAGGGTACAGATGCTCTCTCCAGAATTGCTCATCAATTTTCGTAATATTTCTTCAACTCCATTTTACTTGATTCTTTGATATTAATATATCACCTCGTACTGCTACTAAGAATTCTTTTAGTTCCTCACTAATTTTTCTGTATATGCAACCAATTGCGATTGCATTTGCTTCAGACAGCATTGTTTGAATTCGTACATCTCTGTTGCAAGTTTAAGCATTGTTGTATTAACATCTCCATTATTTTCTCTATCAATTAGAATTGAATTTTGTCGTTTTATTGTGGAACATAGAATATTCGTGGTATTTTCAGTATTCTGAGTGAATCATCTATATCAGACCTTGACTGATTCGATAGGGTTTTAGTGCCTTTTGTTAAGTGCAACAGAGCATTCTCAACCACTAATTGGATTGTTCTCAATAGTATCAGTATTTATAGTTACACTCTTTTCTAAATCATTAGAAGTTAATAATTTCAATTCCTCTTTAGCAATAGTTGATAGGTAGGTAATATTATCAATACTGTTGGATGTATCTGCCATTTTGTCTGATTCAGCATCAGACATTGTGAAAAAAACTGAAACAATAAAAAGAACGATAAAAAGTTGCAACTGAGATAAACAAATAATAATTTATTTTTCTTATACTTTCTTCCTCTTCTTTTTCTTCTAAAACGTTTAAAGAGTCTTGTTTTGCCAACCCAATCAAGGTAGGAATAGAATAGAACACAAAGTAAAATTAAACTGTTTAAACAAAGAAAGAAAAATAAAAAAAAAACAAGATATGAACAATACAGAGTAGGGCAAGGAAAAATTTCATAAAATAAACATAAATAACAAATCCCTAATGTAATTGAAAGAGGTCCCTTGAATTAGGAGGAAAATAAATAAAAAGGTAATTGATAAATCTCGAGAATTATTAAATGTTGTTAGAACAACTGATGGATAAAAAAACTAATCTCGAGATTTTTCAGATATTATTGTACAAAAGATTATCAATAAATAACTTATAAATCCATTAAATTATCTAAAAAAAGATTAGAGACTGGAGGGATGACAAAAAAGGACCAAAAATAATTAATGATGTTAGAAAATAATAAAAAAAACAGTATCAGAAAAAAAAATCTCGAGAATTTGTTTACCCAGGTTACTATGGTAGTCTGGGTAAATGAAACTTTTTAACAGTTTTGTCAATAATTTCACTTCAAATCCATAAAATTATCTAAAAAGAGGACTAAGGATAAGAGGATTAACAGGAAACATCAAAATAATAATTATTAATGAGAAAAAAACAAAATAAAACAGAATCAAATCCCCTATAAGCTTGTTAGTATGGGTTGCTATGGTGATCTAGGCTAATTAGAAAAATGTCAATAAATTTGCAATTATTTCAAGAAATAATTAATAAAACTTACAAAAATTGTTCAATTCATGGTTCTTAGTGTTCCTGGGTGACAAAACAAGTTGAAGAAACATTCAATTATAAAAGTTATACTTGAAAAATTATTCAGTTTGAAAAATTTTCCACAGCACTCACTAGTTGATGTTGACTCTAGGAGATCTCAGTTGCAACTATATACATCTACTCATATCATGTTTATTCAAATGATTGATCATCAAATAATTGCTCCAATAATATTCATATGCTAACCAAGTGGTTACATTGTTAACTAAATAATATCTATATTTCACTTCTCTCCTAACTATATATTGCTATACGCAATCTACATTTACCTGCCATCAACTTATGCTATAGCTATATACAAGGGTTAACACAAAACACAGTGGGCCATGTGGTTTCTATTGTAAACGTGTCTGTGAATAACGTTAAGAATATCATAGCAAGTTTCTATGAAAGAATTGATTTTGTTTCAAACTATTTTGAAAAGAATACCACTGTCGTCTGGCTAGGTAGGCTATTCAACTGTATTCTCAATAGTTTCGAGAAACGGTTCTTTTCATTATTCTAGTTCTTGAACGTCCATATTCTTACAATACAATATGTTCAGAGCATGTGTTACAACAAATAACAGAAATCTACAATTTTTCAATTTTAGGAGAGCATGTGGTCGCCATTTGTGGCTCATATCCTATTATTAATTCTTGTACTATAAAGCATTGAACACTCGGCCTCTGCGCTCAGGTTCCTTCAAACCTTGCAGGGACTTCCCATTTGTAATATAATTATGTATAATCCTATTTAATGGTATTTTTCATTTTATTTTGTATTTTACTTTCTTCTTTTATAACCATTATTGTCAATTATGTTTTGGGACAGATAAAGATTTGATTTGATTTTAATCTATTTGAAGCGTGATATTTTCACAATAATATTCAAGAATTTTTTTTCATTCATTCATTTAATTATCGTATAAAACACTAGTCATAATACAATTTTGACATTGGAGGAAAAACTGGGCTGAGCCTGTACTATTTCTCTCCAAAAATTTCAATAAAATGTTAATGTTGTTCAAAAGTTAAGATTATGTAATCACACACTGCTTCATCACTTGATTTTCAGTCCAGGAATGATGATTTGAACATTTTTAATTTTGAAGGTTGAGTTTTACTCTAAATGAATCACCGAATGTATCACAATAAACTAAAAACTATTATTATTTTATTAAAACCAAATAAATTATTTGAATTATCCTGATTTTCAGGTATCAGAGGCAAAAGCACGCTTTGTAGCCTACCCGGAAGCCAAACGACCGGCCCTGAGACGACGCTCCACCTCCCTCTGTCTAGAAGGAGACCTGCTGGAGAAAACCTCCGAACTGCATGACAGCTACAGAGAGTATCCCATCACGTCTCCCTCCCGCCTCACGCGCCGTCCCACCACGCTCCGTCTGGAGGGAGACCTCGACACTAGCCGCACCACACACCACGAGCAATTCACCGGCTACGATCCCCAGCCACGCTGCAGTCAACTGAGAAGACCCACAAACCTCGCCATGGAAGGGGATGGCTATTTCACCCCAGAATACCGCGAGAAGTTTGTAGATTTCCCCCGCGAGAGACCTTCCACAAGACGCACTGAGGAAGACCATGTCAGACAGATCAGACCGGGGGATGGGTTTGAAACCGCAACAGAAGCTAAAGACAACTACATCAAGTACCCTGTGAAACGACGCGTCCCAGAAACTTATTGTCACCAAGCTGTAGAAACTGATCATCTAAGACCTGAGGGTGATTTCGAGGGTTGTTCGGAGCTTCACTCCAGTTTCACTGATTTACCCCGGCGCAGATGTATTGCAAGACCGCTCGAAGACCACCTGAAACCTGAGGGAGAGATCGGCAAAAGTACAGAATTGAAGTCTGAGTTTGTCGATTTCCCCCGGCAGAGAAACATAGCACGTGCTTTGGAGGATCATCTAAAACCTGAGGGGGAAATGCTCAACTCAACTGAGTTAAACTCCTCGTTTGTGGATTTTCCCAGACAGAGAAACATCTCCAGACCATTGGCGGATCATTTGAGGCCTGAAGGCGAGTTGGATGCTTCAACTGAGATCAAATCAGAGTACGTGGATTTCCCCAGGCAAAGGAACATTGCTAAACCAATTGAAGATCACCTGAGACCTGAGGGGGATATGATGAATTCAACAGAGCTGAACTCCTCATTTATAGATTTCCCGAGACATAGGAATATATCTAGACCGCTAGCTGATCATTTGAAACCTGAAGGTGATATGGACAGTTCAACCGAGATCCGATCCGAGTTTGTTGATTTCCCCCGCAAGAGGAACATTGCAAGACCGCTGGAGGACCATTTGAGGCCTGAGGGAGAGATGACGAATGTAACAGAACTAAATTCTTCGTTTGTGGATTTCCCCAGAGCCCGTAACATCTCCCGACCTTTGGCAGATCATTTGAAACCTGAGGGGGAATTGGATACATCAACTGAAATCAAATCTGAGTTTGTGGATTTTCCCAGGCAACGAAACATAGCTAGACCGATTGAGGATAATTTGAGGCCTGAGGGTGATATGGTGGAGAAGGCTAGTGAGATACACTCCAAGTATGTGGATTTTCCCAGACAGAGACCAGTGGTGAAGAGGCAGTGCTCAAGTTTGAAGGCGGAGGGGACAATGCAGGGGACAACCGAGAACTCCAACTACTTCTCGGCAGTTGAGAGTGGGTGTAAATCAGCGTCCTGCAAGCGTGAGGCGTATCTACAGCTGGGTGGGGAGATAGATATCCGTCCAGAGTACAACGAGAGCTTCGTCGATCATCCCAGGAAGCGGCCTGAGGTGAGGCGACCTGAGGAACAGCTGAGGAAGCTTGAGGGACGCATCGACACAGATCCTGAGTATCGATCCTCGTTTCTGGACTATCCCCGGCAGAGGCCCGTCATCAAGAAGCCTGTCTGTCAACTGAAGAGATCCGGCATGGCGATGTCGAGGGATGAGGCGTCCAGAGGTCCATACACGCCCAGTTTCTTGAACACCAATCAGAGTGGAGAAAAGGCTTTCCGTGTGCTGAACGTGTCGGGTTCTGGGACACAGCCGGCTATAAGGTCAGTGAAAAATCTTAATTAAAATATAATTGAGATACTAACTCTGATGAAATCAAAATAATAGTGTAAAAATGTAGGCAATTCCATGAAAAATCTAAATTAAAATATAATTGAGATATTAACTCCGATGAAATCAAAATAATAGTATAATAAATTGTTTTCTGATCTCAATAATGTAATAATCAAGAATAAGGTTATTCCACTTCAAGATTTATTTCGAAAAATTCATCTATTGTATAAATAAATTCTTTGACAAAATTGCTTTTAATTTATTTTCAAATTTTGTAATATACAGGTTTCTGATAGAAGGAGGTAGAAAATTGAATAATTTTATTGCTGTATAGATAAAAGTTTTTTGAGTCCTGGTGTAATTATCAAACTCAAAGTACTCATATTCCTTGTTTCATATGAGTGATGGTTATATTGTAATATTATGAGTTGGGTTCACATCACTCATATCGCACCCCGGCTGCAATACTGCCATAAGTCAAAAATCTATAATTTTTCAGAACTATTTAAAGTTATTCACTTATATTATAAGTGAATATTTTATTTTTATGTATAGTAGGCTTTGGAAATCGAACAGTGAAGGAACCGTCATCACACCAAGACGAACAAACTCCTCTCTTCAATGAGCTCGGGAAGGGAGTCCACAAATTAGTTTGATGCATTTTTTTGTATCCTCAGTAGCCTTCCACTAGAGGACTTATGACTCCAGAGTAAGGTCCATCGACTCAAATAACTGTGGATAAATGCAAAATAAACCATCCTCAGGATATCAGGAATATGCCTGTACTGATTTTACTTTCCTTGCCCTATTACCATAGGTAAGGAAAGTATTGCTTTCCGAAAAATTAAGGTACCCCAATTTCTAAATTTCAATACGTTTCAAGGTCCCCTGAGTCAAAAATAGTGTGTGTGTGTGTGTGTGTGTGTGTGTGTGTGTGTGTGGTGTGTGTGTGTGTGTATGTGCGTCTGTGTACACGATATCTCATCTCCCAATTAACGGAATGACTTGAAATTTGGAACTTGAGGTCCTTAAACTAAGGTTCCAACACGAACAATTGCGATCAAATGCAATTCAAGATGGCGAAAATGTTGTCAAAAACAGGGTTTATCGCAATTTTCTCAAACCGGCTCCAAAGATTTTGATCAAATTCATACCTGAAATAGCCATTGACAAGCTCTATCAACTGCCACAATTAATGTTCAGTAACATTTTCACCTAAAATTGAAAATAAACTTGAAATTCGAGAAAATGTGATTATTCAATTGCAAACTGTTGGTAACTGTTGATTCTATTGAATCATTCACTATGAAGAGATAGCAGAACTCGTATGTCTTCAGCGTTATTGTCCTGTCACCAGCTGGCTCAGATCTTGGAATAGGAGACTTGAGATGCGCGTGAACACTAGCGTCAGGTGATCAATTTTCATAACGGCAAGGAAAGTTGTGTGAGTGCGCCACACCAGATTTTTTTATTCTATTTTCATAATTCTGTACTGTGATAATATTATCACAGTATTTTTCATAACATTTTCTTAAAAAAAGCTCAACAGAGTATTGATACCAAATAATTGAAATGAATTGAACTATTCTGAACAGGAAGAATCTGGTGTGGCGCACTCACACAACTTTCCTTGCCGTTATGAAAATTGATCACCTGACGCTAGTGTTCACGCGCATCTCAAGTCTACTATTCAAAGATTTGAGCCAGCTGGTGACAGGGCAATAACGCTGGAGACACACGAGGTCTGCTATCTCTTCATAGTAAATTATTATTTAATAGAATCAACAGTTGCCAACAGTTTGCAATTGGATAATCACATTTTCTCGAATTTCGAGCTATTTTTAATTTTAGGTGAAAATGTTACTAAACATTAATTGTAGAGATTTTCATGCTCAATCTTTTCCACTTAATTTTTTTTTGTTTTAATCGTATCTGAAGCCTGATAATAGGGAATCTAAAATCAAAATTTGCATAGATGGGTCAGAGCACCTGAAATATTTAAGATATGGGACTTGTGGCAGTTGATAGAGCTTATCAATGACTATTAATTTTAGGTATGAATTTTATCAGAATCGTTGGAGCCGTTTTCGAGAAAATCGCGAAAAACCCTGTTTTTGACAATATTTTCTCCATTTTAGCCGCTATCTTGAATTGCATTTGATCGAAATTGTTCGTGTCGGATCCTTATATTGTAAGGACCTTAGGTTCTAAATTTCAAGTCATTCCGTTAATTGGGAGATGAGATATCGTGTACACAGACGCACATACACTCATACACACACACACAAACAGACCAATACCCAAAAACCACATTTTTAGACTCAGGGGACCTTGAAACGTATAGAAATTTAGAAATTGGGGTACCTTAATTTTTTCCGGAAAGCAATACTTTCCTTACCTATGGTAATAAGGCAAGGAAAGTAAAAATATATATATTCACTCCCTATTGTTGTCCTTATAAATCTGTGGTTTTTTTTTTGCAGGGCTGGCAGCGGCAGTACGACCACAGACACAGATAGCTTGTCGCAGTCAGCGCCTTCCTACCGACTTCACGTGCAAAACTGCGACGACAACCAGCGTTCGTCTGCGCATGCGCAGAGAGGTGCTTTTGTCGTGCTGCCAGACCCAAACAACAACAATCTAAACTCGTCGTCGGGTAGTCGGTGGCTTAGGAATAACAACAAACCTTGAAACAATTGTGAAAAGTTATTTTTGGAAAAAAGTTACAGTGGAATGAGAGTTTGATAACAAAACCCAGGTGACAATTTCAAGTCGTCGGCTTGGAAATAGATAATAAACCTTACAGGGGTCGTGGAAAGTGTTTTTTGAAGTGATTAAAAAAACGTTACAGTGAAATAATTGTGCAAGAAGAAAAACAAATTGAAAATCTTCAAGTCGAGGCCTTAGGTATGCAGTGTCTGATAAGTCACTCCCTATTTTTATACAGCTATAATTCTTAATTCATGAACCAATTTTTTTAGAACTACATTTGTTAGATAGAGCACTCCTTGAGGTTGTGTTTAACACCAATTTTCATTTGCATCAATTTAAAAATGCCCTTTCTCTTAACTGTGTTAGAACGAGCCAAAATAGCAGCTCGTTATGAGGTCTGGGGATCTGTGGTGCAAGTACAAAGGTGGTGGAGGGCTGAACGAGGGATCCATGCAACACTGGATGCAAAAACACTGAGATCTTTCTTAAGAATCGTTGCAACAGAGTAACGTGAGAGACCAATTTTACGAGATCTTCGACGCAGTGATTTCTTAGGGCTCCTCATGAATATTTCACGAACTCTGTCAACATTCTCTGCTGTCCTTGACGTTGATGGTCTTCCTGATCGTCTTGCATCTGCGACACTTCCTGTTGTTAGTAATTTGGAATGGAAATTTTCAACAGTTTTTGCTTCCAGTTTTGTTTGGATCCCTCGTTCAGCCCTCCTCCATCGTTGTACTCGCACCACAGATCCTCAGACCACATAACGAGCTGCTATTTCGGCTCGTTCTTCCACAGTCAAGAGAGGGGGCATTTTTAAATTGAAACAAATGAAAATTGGTGTTAAACACAACCTCAAAGAGTGCTCTATCTAACAAATGTAGTTCTAACAACATTGGTTCATAAATAAAGAAATTATAGCTATATAATAATAGGTAGTGACTTATCAGACACTCTGCATATGCCACATCTTTTCCATGCAGAGGGGTGATGTAACAATTGAAACTCCCCGCTCAAATAGGTTAATAATTATTAGAATAGCGGAGTCATCACTCAGGCCACCAAATTGGACTTTTGTACCGGTGAGCTGGGAAAGTGATGACCGAGTAGAGGCGAAACTAGAGGGAGAGCATTTCGAGGCGTGCTAGAGGAAGGTTGTGCAAGATATTAAGCTTTTAGTAATGTGATTGAGGTGTGATTATGTTTAAAGAGAGAGTATACTTTATACTTACTTGATAATATTTGAGGCAAGCAGCTGAAGTGGAGCCAGTCAAACTGCTGGGCTTCTGGATAGATGGAAAACTTAGCTGGAATTACCATGTGAACCGGGTATGTGAGAAGCTGTCTAGAGTGATCTACCTCCTGAGAAAGTTGAGACACGTGGTTGACCGGAAATCTTTGGTGATGGCATACCATGCACTATTTCAGAGTCACCTGATGTATGGGGTGCTGCTGTGGGGTCATGCTCCAGATGTACAGAATGTCCTACTTCTGCAAAAGAGAGCATTGAGGTTAATGTCGTTTTCAGGCTGTAGAGATCATTGTCGTCCCATGTTCAGGAGTTTTGGTGTTCTCACCATCTACAGCCAATATATACTGAGCTCGCTGTTGTATGTCAAGAAAAATCAAGACAAACTACTCAAGCGGAGTGACATACACAGTCACAACACTCGACATGCTGCCAAACTGGAATTACCTCGATGCAGACTGGCGGGGACCTACAGCAGTTTTCCTGCTCAGGCCATTCGACTTTTCATCACACTGCCCAGGGAGGTGCAAGACATGCGATATATGGAGTTCTGTGCTGCAGTAAGAAATTGGCTGCTAGATAGGCCTCTGTATCCCATACAGGAGTGGGATGAGGTACCTCTTTTTGGGGTGGCTGCTCTTCCACAACACGAGTACCACTATGTGGTTATTATTTCTTCTGAAATGACACTGCCGATCTATAAACCCCAGTCCTTGGCAACGACCTCAAGTATCAAGTAAGATACTTGTTGTCGTTGTCGAAGACTGAGGATTCCAGATAGATATTGTCACGAACAAAGTTGGTTGGTAGCCATTTTGGCTAGTCGTTGCAGTTGAACTGCTTCAAAAAAGGGGCTCATCCTCAACCAGCTCAGCAAATGAGTAGAGTGGCCTGTCGTCCAGTTAACCTAACCTTCACTGTGCTTAACAATTTATTTCGTGGTAGATTTCTCACTTCACTGGGCAGCCTGTTGAACATCCGAATGGCTGCTGCTGGATAGCTGTTGTAGGTGCTGCTCAATCTTGTGTGATATGCCTCGGCGAGGTTAGCAGTATTGTGGCTGTGGATTTCACCTCTTCTCGTCCAGGCTTCCTGGTTGTCCATCAGGTGTGAGAGTGAGCAGAATACGTACTGGCTGTAAATGGTGAGGATCTCTTGAAGAGAGGTTTGCAGTGGTCCCTACTTCCAGAGAATGTGACTGTTCGGACTGCTCTTTTTTGAGGAGCAGCACATCCTTTGCTGCAGGCACATGTCCCCACAGGATCAGTCCTGTAGAGTATAGATGTTGTAATATGATTTTTTAATAGAGTGTGATTGTTTTGGTGAATTTGCGTATTTATTTAATAGTTATCCTATAAAAGTAGCAGGGCCAAGGACCCTAAAAACCTGGTGGTGGCAGTGCTACTGGAGAGCACTGTCATGCTCGCCACAGTCAGAAATGATTTAATCCGTATTAAACAATGCATTCAGTCTAAAAAAAACAAGAGGAATAAAAACAATATAAAAACATTAAAACAAGTACCCTCTTCTATTCAAAACATTTCAAACTTTAAAACATTTCAAAAATTAATGAATAAGAGAATATAAATCATATGAAAATGATCATACATTATCTAATATCAACTTGTTTATTCTTGCATTTAAATTGGAAAGTGGCCAAAGTAAGCCGAAACTAGTTGTTGGAAATGTTTTAGATAAAAGGGTACTCATATTTTTAATAATATTGAAGATGAACATTAAAAAATTTGAAAAATCTATTTCACCTATTTCTAATACGGTATACCACTTTCATATTTTATGCATATAAGTATAATAAAGAATTTATTTTAATACTAATTTGATGATAAAGAGTGGATGAACCGATTAAAACGTTTTAGTAACACTTAAAGCATTGGTACTATGTTACTTAGTTATTCTGTTGAGTTGTATGAACTGAGAGGCAAAAGGTTTTATGTGTACATATTATTGAATTTTTCGAGACCTCTATTAATGTTATCATTTATAATCTTACTTTATCCATTCAGCTGATATCTTGTATGCATTAAGCAGGGAGCCCACAATGCCGTCACCGTCAGGCGCCGTCCGGCTCCAACCGTCACCGTTGCGTACCGGCAACATTGCTTTGCATTGTTTTAAACGAATGGCAACCCACTATACCCGTCCGTCACCGGCCACTACCGTGTCCGTCAGTCACCGTCGGCCACCATTGCTGTTTGGAGCATTCTTGCCGGATAGCCGGTCCGTTTTTTTATCATTCTTCCAGTCGACATTCAACTATAGTGCGGTCCACGTTATAATGTCAGTATTTGATCAACATTGGACTTGCTATCCTTGTCTATCATTTGACAAAGCAGATAGCGCTATACTTTTCTAGCTCCGCAAAGCTACCAGATCGTTATTTAACAATGTAGAAATATAATCTGGCAAGGCAGAGAATCAGCAACGCTGTTCTCCTATCCTTTTCCACAGCCATTATAACGTGGACTTCACTATATCAGTGAAGTCACATCGCCAGTGTTTTGTTGTAGTGCGCCTTTGTTCTGTGAGCGATGAGTACGGATGAAATGTTGATAGAGGCTACTAGGGAGTATCCCTTCCTGTATAATACCAGTGATAATAGTTATCACGACAACAGGAAGAAAGATAATGCTTGGCAGGAAATCTCACAAAAGGTTGATATCATGTGAGGTAAGTTATTTACAAATATTATTCTGTAAGCGAAACTATGAAATCAAAGTTTTGGCTGTTTGACAAATCACACGATGATGGGAAAGGGCTCAAATTAAAGGTCTTGATCCCAGGGACTCGGGAAAAGTTAGCAGTTGTCTTAAGTCAGCACATGCTGCGGCTATTACTAGCAATTCCTCGTCTGATGAACTCTCCATAGCAACTGATGCATTTCTTCTGGATAGCTCCGGTTTCTGAGGGAGCTAACCAGACGGGGAAGTGGGTTATCGCCGGAAAAATGACGGTGAAGGCGACGACTGACGGTGACGGTCGGTGCCGGACTGCGCCTGACGGTGACGGCATAGTGGGTTCCCTGCTTTAGAGTATAAGAGAATACATAAAAACTCATGTTTTGACATAAATAGCGCATTCCGTTTTTGAAGAACTTTAAACTCAATTTTCTCCAAACAGCAAGAGGGGCACATAGAACCTTTTGCAAATCACACGACGAAATGATCCGATTTGTATTAAACATTGCATTTAGTCAGAAATAACGTGAATTATTTTTAAAATTTAAATAATTAATGAAAGAGTGAATTTTACCTGTTTCTATCGTTTGCCATAACGGGTGGGAACCTGAACTGAAGACTTTAGGTTCCTTTATCTAAAGAAGACGCAATGTAACAAACATAACCTTAAAGCAAAAAGCATGCATGTGTGCTGGAATATCGATATCAATTTCTAAACTCGATATATTTCAAAGGTCGATAAAATCCAGTTTCCTAATGGATAAAATATACGTTTAATACCTTCTGCTTCATCCATTACCCACATTTGTGGGATCGATGGCGTCACAGTAAATCAATGATTGCGTTTTATCTATTATTTTTGGGTATAATAAAATAAATTAGTAAGATTCCATTGCGACCGGTCACCCTACACTGCTGAATCCAAGCAAATGTAACTTGAAATTACGGTACTCTTCTAAAAATTATGCTGCTTACCACTAAGGTGAGCCAATAGCGCGTCAGGGTTCTCAATAATTATAGGTTATACATAATTAAAATTCAATTACAGTACCGATAAGTACATTATTTTGTAGTATTTTATTTTCCTTAGGAACTGTGTTATCGTACTAAATTTTCGGTACCTAGTAGGTTTTATCTGATATTTCAATTTACATTCAGATTCACATTCATCAACAGATTAGCGTAATCACCAATCTACTGAAACATAAAAATGATAAGCTAATATTTCATAAATAGTTGAAACCAAAATTAGGCTATAAATACCTTGATAACTGGTTTGTTCACTAAAGTATGTCAGCTCCTATACTAACTTTCTAGTTTGATTTCTTGACAATTGATAAGTTTTGAAGAATTTTCATAGATTATCATCATACACACAACTTTAATTTCAGCCTTTTTTTACAGCCACCAGCATAATTAAAATTTCTAGTTTATAACTATTAATTTATACACTTTTTTATGTATTTGAATACGACATGCAGTCTATTATTAAGTAAATAATTAAAAACTTTTACTTACTGACTGAAGTACTTTCGATCGTACTTCAGTCAGTAAGTAAAAGTTTTTAATTATTTACTTAATAATTGACTGCATGTCTTGTTCAAATACATAAAAAAAGTGTGTTAATACAAAGCAGCTAGGAATGGATCAAGAAACCATTACTGATTAACAATATTATAATTAGATCTCCTTAAAAATATAATTTGCAGCAATCAATTATGAATTTGGAGCCCAAACTATGTGAACCTTTTTATACGACATAACTAGGCCTATCAATAGGCTACATGATAATCTGTAGTGTGTGAATTATAGTGAGATTCATTTCAAAGTGACAGCATTTTTCAATTGAAAACTATGGTTCGGAACCCACTTAAGCTGTCGTAGGTTCACCCATTATCATCCGTCGCACAAGACTAAAATCTCATGTGAGTAGAAAAGATAGCATAAGAAGATATCCCATGGTATAGATCATTTATGTTCCAAATTTCAAGCTGATTTTCTGTTAACTCAAGACGATTACTGTCGACTTCTGTCTATTATTACTGTTTTGTTGAAGTAATAATAATAATAATATCGTGTGACCTGGCTGGCTCAGGTCTGGTGTCAGAGTTTTCAGGTCGCAACTGATCAACTTTTTGTTAAAGTGAGAGTGTAAGAATGGCACAGTATGAGAGACCAATGTCAGAACAGAGAACAGTGTCACATAGATATTCACAAACAATAAATACTAGGACTATCGGCTTGAGACAGTGGAAATTTGAACATAAAAATGATCTACAATGGGATATCTTCTTATGCTATCTTTCCTCTATGGTAAAACCCTCAACAAAATAGTTCCTTATAAAGGTGCGTACAGATTTACGCGCCGCGAACATGAGCAATTCACTTTTAATCAGCTGATGCCAAGCTTTTTATATCTGTATCTTACCGTTTTCTGTAAAAATACAGATATAGTCAGCTGATTAAAAGTGAATTGCTCATGTTCGCGGCGCGTATATCTGTACACACCTCTAAACTTACGTAGTACTGTAATAGAGAAAAGGTAACACAAGATGATATCTTTTCTCTAAAAGGTTCTACAGCATCTTGTGCTATCTTTTCTTTATAGTTCTGTTTACTTTTACATAGTTAGAAACATTTAAGGTTGTGCAAAGGCTAAAAACTAAACTTTCTACTCGTGATATTTTTCTAAGTTTTTCGATTTGTATACTATCAAGCTATCAAAATAAAGAAGTTTTCTCAGGAAAAGATTTTTCCCGATCATTACTTTTTGAAAATATGAGCGCCTGAATTTGAATTTTGGGACAGAACATTTCAAATTCGGTAAAATATAAATCCATGAGAATTGGAGGATAGATTCTTCATGGTATTGTTGATATAGTAAAACAAAACTTTTCTGAAAATATCAAGTTTTGAAAAAGTTATTCAATTACCAAAATAACTCAACTAAAAGTTATTTTTAGTAAATTGAATAACTAGTTTATTGATAATGTTAAATTGATATTTTCAGAAATGTTTGCTCTACTAGATCAACAATACCATGAAGAATCTATCCTAAATTTCATGGATTTATCTCTTACCGAATTTGAATTGTTCTGTTCCAAAAATTTAATCTTTAGGCGCTCATATCTCAAAAAGTAAAAAAAAACTTTTTCCTGAGAAAACCTCTTCTTCTTGATAGCTTGATGATATACAAATCGAAAACTTAGAAAATATCACGAGTAGAAAGTTCAGTTTTTAGCCTTTGCACAACCTAAGGGCCGGTTTCCGAACTCGGGATTTAGCTAAGTTCTAGACTTTAAACAGCTGGAGTCAGAAAATTGGCTTTCCGAAACGGGGCGTAGTCGTAGTACACTTTTAAATTAATTTTCGGAAAACTAGAAAATTGAACACAAAATAAAATAGTGTAGGCTAAAGATTCAGCTATTCTGAATTATCTAGAATGTTTCATTTCGTTTAAGGAAAATCGTTTTTCCAAGTATAGAATAGAGAAAATAAAGATTATCATACATTAGCGCCGACTACGCCCCGTTTCGGAAAGCCAATTTTCTGACTCCAGCTGTTTAAAGTCTAGAACTTAGCTAAATCCAGTGCTCGGAAACCGGCCCATAATAATATTGTGTCATTTGTTTCAGAACAGTTTCACTGTTATCACGACCAGTTATTATTTAAATAACTGTTGTAAGATTATCTTCAAATTGTTAGCATTCCTTATCAGTGCTTTCATTGGTTGATTGGTAATTTTAAATTATAAACGGCATCCAACATTTGAGCGATAATACTTATTTGAACTGAGTTGACAAAGTTCAACGGATAATATATTAAGTGATAACTTAACAAATATAGATAGTTTCCAATGTTCTCTTTCTTGTTGACCGAGCGAAGTGAGTTCTAAGATTCAAGTCGATGGGATTGGCATTTCCTCCTAAATGTTAAATGTTTAATCTATGCGCATTTACTTGAAACACGGCGGTAAAAACGCGGTTTAA
>NC_052508.1:4874605-4907923 GCF_014356525.2 Nilaparvata lugens
CCTTATCTGAATTTGAGAGAGGAATAGCACAAGGTTACCTTATTTTTTCTCCTATCATTTTGATGATGCAATTATTGTATCAATCAATAAAGAATAAAAAATGTCAGTGTTGTGAATAATTTCAAGGGGTTTTTTTCGGAAAAAATGAATGTTGTACTGAACTTTTTTCTCAATTTTGCAACTTTTGAACTTTTTTCTCAATAATTGCAAGTCACTCACCCTCTTCAACTCCTCCTCAGCTGGGTCACGACAAAGGTCTGAACCCCCTCGCTTGTCCCGCTGAGTGAGGCACTCACTCACCACCGTGAAACTCAAATTGAGGTACTCGATCTCAGCCTCAGTTAACTCTTTCTCATGCTTGAGGTCGGCTATCTCTTTCTTCACATCTGACTCACAATCTAGGATTATGTCTCGCCATCTGGTCACCTCAGTTATCCTGGTAGACATTGTTGAATTACACAAAATTATTGTTCAAACTATTAAATTAATTGAAGTTGTTTTCCATGACGAAACACTATATAATAACTTTGTTGTAGTTCAGACACTGCTGTGTTACTTGTAAATATTTGAAAAAACACTTACTTTTGTTGGAGTATTGAGGAATGCATTTCACTCTTGTGGAGGAGCTTCTGAGGCCTCAATTTATTGTTTCATCAGGCTGATGAAGCTCCTCTTCAGGAGTGAAATGCATTCCTCAATACTCCAACAAAAGTAAGTGTTTTTTTCAAATATTTACAAGTAACACAGTGTCTGAACTACAACAAAGTTATTAAATTAAATTTCAGAACTGTTACTGGTGAGATGTTGTGATATCTATCCATAATGAAAACCCTGGGTTGTTGTCAAAAAATATCACTTATTAATTGTAAAAATTACAAACATGTTTCAACACCAATGTTGTCATTAAAGTTTTGAATTTCTCACACTGATGATGACACCATTGGTGTTCAAACATGTTTGTGATTTTTAAAAATGAATAAGTGATATTTTTTCACAACCACCCAGTGTTTTCATTATTAAATTCAAATGTATTCCCCCCAAAAAACATGCTTATACGATTATAAAAATAGACAAAACATAAATTTTGGAACCCCCCTACAAGACTACATCCATCTGTGTGCAGTGGAAACACAAACATCAATAATTATTTTTCAATTCCTTAATTATTCAACAAAACATAAAATCGTTGTCGGTTATCCATCTTGTTTTCACTGGAATTATTACTCATGTATTCTTATATAGCTTTAAAGTGAAAAAACACTCACATTCTTCGATGTGGCGACGACCGTTTCGTGCTGGTGTTGCACATTCTCAAGCCAAACAGAAACTGAGGTATTTAAGGTTATGAGGGTGAGTATTTGGAAGGAAGCTTTGGCGTTGTTGGAGGAGGATTCACCGCGCGAAAAACAACCCTCCCCCCACCACTGACCAAATAGGCCTACTCACCTCATAACCTTAAATACTTCAGTTTCTGTTTGGCTTGATAATGTGCAATACCAGCACGAAACGGCCGTCGCCACACCAAAAAATGTGAGTGTTTTTTCACTTAAAACTTACATAAGAATACTTTAGTAATAAAACATAAAATGTACTATTTCTTCTTTTCTCAGCCTATATAGGCTAAACAACTAAATAACTAATAATATAATAATAAAAATCTAGTGTGGCGCACTCACACAACTTTCCTTGCCGTTATGAAAATTTATCACCTGACGCTAGTGTTCACGCGCATCTCAAGTCTACTAACTTATAAACAAAGATCTGAGCCAGCTGGTGACAGGACAATAACGCTGGAGACATACGAGGTCTGCTATCTCTTCATAGTGAATGATTATTTTAATAGAATCAACAGTTGCCAACAGTTTGCAATTGGATAATCACATTTTCTCGAATTTCGAGCTTATTTTTAATTTTAGGTGAAAATGTTACTGAACATTAATTGTAGAGATTTTCATGCTCAATCTTTTCCACTTAAATTTTTTTGTTTAAATCGTATCTGAGCCTGATAATTGGGAATCTAAAATCAAACTTGAAGCTCCTGAAATTTTTACAGATATGGACTTATGGCAGTTGATAGAACCTTATCAATGACTATTCTAGGTATAAATTTAATCAAATCGTTGGAGCCGTTTTCGAGAAATCGGGCAAAAACCCCGGTTTTTGACAACATTTTTGCCATTTTATCCGCCATCTTGATTGCATTAGATCGAAATTGTTCGTGTCGGATCCTTATATTGTAAGGACCTTAAGTTCAAATTTCAAGTCATTCGTTATTGGGAGATGAGATATTGTTTACACAGACGCACTACACTCATACACACACAACACACACACACACACACACACACACACACACACACACACACACCACACACACAACCACACACCACACACACACACACACCACACACACACCACACACACACACACACACACACACACACACCACAACACCACACACACACCCACCCACACACACACAACACACACACACACACCACACACACACACACACACACACACACACACACATGCAGACCAATACCCAAAACCACTTTTTGGAGTCAGGGACCTTGAAACGTATACAATTTAGAGAATGGGGTACCTTAATTTTTTTTGAAAGCAATACTTTCCTTACCTATGGTAAGGGCAAGGAAAGTAAAAATGGCTAATAACTAATTGATGATCAAAATTCGGTGGTTGAACTGTTTTATACGGTTATATCAATTTTAATATTGATATTATTTAAGAAAACATTTAGTTAGTTCACCTGTCCTGTAGCTTACATTGTTATGATAGTTGTCCCACTTTGTCTTGGAGTTAGTTTCGTTTCTGAGCTGACGCGACTGGTTGCGAAGTTCGAATGCGTCAGCACGACGACTGTCGCACGTCAGTCTGATGTCGGTCACCTTGCCCACCCAGTCAGCCAACGACACCCGGCTGATGGGCTTTTCAACTGACGCCACTGACGTTAGCATGTTGGCGACTGCGTAGACCTGCAACAAATAGAGTATCTCTCGATGTAAGATTGCACTCAAAAATGGGATTTCGCTGGACTGATCGAAAAAAATTAAAAAATTAATTAAAATCACAAATTGGAATTGTCAACCACAATAGATTATACTAAATAAAAAAAAATATAAATCAGAACATTTTTGTGACAAAATAATTTAAAAGGGTACTGAGAGATTTATATTTTTATTCAAATTAAAAGTTGAAATTAATATGTTGTAAAAAGGATGATTTAACATAATATAAATTGAGTTTTTTCAGGGGAAAAAATAGTCTTATCACTATTTCTTGCCAATTCTTATAAATAGGAATAAAGAAATATATCTAGAAAATATTCCAAGATTTTTTTCAAGAATTACTAGAAAACTGTCCAAGTTGTATAGGGTAGAAGTGGTAGGTTTGCATAATTTTGAAAACCCCTTATAAAATACCCTTTTTTTGAAAAATCCTCCATATATTAAGTCCATATAAATTGGACTCAAATTAATTATATAGAATTGACAATATCTTAATATTGAAAAGATATTTTCAATTCCATTTAAATTAGACTCAAATAAATTATGTGGAATTGAAAATATTTTTTCATTTCTTCCTAATGAATAATCTTATGCCAGTGGTTTTTTCACTTACAATCTATTGTTGAATTTTGGTTGAATTGTATTGTATTTGTCATGCTAGCTAGACTCTATTGATTTTCTGTACATGTATTTATGAGTGTGAAATAAATTTGAATTTGAATTTTGAATTAAAACTTTGAAAATGAATAGTCTTTAGACGACCTACTTACAAATTGAAGTGCCGTGAATCAATATTTCAACTGTCTTGGTAGAATACAGAAACCTTACAATATCTCCAAAACTCCGGCTCCTTTCTTTCATATAATAAAGAATTAAATTTCATGGATTATTATGAAACTTGGGTAATATATATAAGGCTGATCACACACCGATTAGTCAAGACAAGACTAGTCACGTTTAGTCACAATACTTTACATAGTTGCTTATGGAGTCATGTCTAATTGCAATGACTAATCATGTGTTGCGTCATAAGAAGCAATGTGAAGTATTGTGGCTAAACGACTAGTCTTGTCTCGACTAATCGGTGTGTGACAGCCCTAGGACTGCCGGTCCTGTATGTAAACTGTTGTTTAAACCAATTATAACCGTCTTTAAAACAATACAAAGAATAACATTTATTAATACTCTATAAAACTTAAATACTCAAATATATGTAGACTACGGGCACTGCAGTGTTGTAATCTATAACAAACAATCAATGAATAAATATCTTCTACTTAAGGTGTAAACCCTCCACTTCAACGTGACTAGGGCTACCTACTTGTAAGTTTGTTCGATGGCCCAATCATTCACCACCTACCTTTTAAGCTATATTGACCAAACTTGGCTCTATACCTAGTACTGTGTGGAATCCTCAACCGGCGTTTGAAGATCAATTCACATTTAAATTATGGATAATACTCTAAACAAGTATTAGGTTTGATTTTGAATTATTAATAAATATCAGAAATTTGAGAACGTTCTTTGAGATTACTCATAGGAAGATTTAAAACTTTTGAAATCGTCTGAATAGTTAACTTTTGTTTTGTAAATACTAGCAATTCAGAATATAAAAACATATGATATTACCACGTAGGCCTACAGTATGTTTGAATTAATATGAGTGTTTCTAAAAGAAACCACTTGACAATATACATAAAAATGCAACTCATTTATACAGGCACTCATTATAGATTATCAAATTATGTAATTGTGATTATTTTATAAATTGAGTTAAATTTTCCAAGATTTGTCGAGAACGATAGATTATGGTTTTAAAGATCAATAACAAATTAGTTTAAAGAATAAGACGTTGATGTTTTTAACAAATATAGTGGTATTGACACATCAACGTCTTAAGCTGCGTTTTATACCACAGTTATTTAAAAAATGTTCATTTTTACGTCCTTATAGATTCTATTATCCTTAAAATCGTCCTTACGTCCTTATACGTCCTTATAGATTTAAACATAATTTATCATACACATGATGTGCATATGTGTTTGTCAAGCTCCGTTTAATCTAATAGGATTTATAAGAACGGAGAAAAACATTCAGTTAATAACTTTGGTGTAATTTATTCTTTCAATTATGGAGGAATACCACAATATTTCATATCATACAATCAAATTATTAACAAATTTGTTAATGATGGAAAACAGCTTCACTTTTAAAAATGAATACCGGCAATATTATTATTAAAACTTGTTAAAAAGTATTATATAGATTAATTGATATACGATAAAACTATAACAATTGTACAGTGTTGTATAAATATAGGATACAGTTTATATTTTACTATATTTTATTGTATTGATTGATTAAGTTTGTTAAATGCGTTCGAGAATTTTCACTTTATATCAACATTTTGTGTAAATAATATCACATCACTGCTTGCCATCCAATGGAAACTTTAAAGTTTAAATGAACAGTTAATATTACATCAATAAACCTGTATCAGTTCCCCTCCATAGAAGGCATTGACAAGACAGAGGATCGGCAACGTTGTTCTCCTATCTTTCTCCACTGCCATTATAACGTGAACCATTATAACTATAGGAATCGAGCTCAGGTATTGATTATTAGGTACTGGTTCTCGTTGTTCTTCTTATTTTATATTATTATTAAAACTTGTTATATTGTTTGATACACCATAACGACACTATAATAATAATTACATAGTGTTGTATAATAGGTTGTATTGTCTTTCTTCTTTAGGGCAACTTTTAATATAAATAGAAATATGAATCTCAGTACCCTTTTAAATATTTTTATCAAAACATGTTTCGGACATTAATACCATTTTCAAGTCACTTGAGAATCTCAAGCGCACTCAAGAAACTCAATCAATACAAATAATAGGTATACTAAAATATAAACTCTATTCAATATACAACATAGTTCAAGTGAGGTCTAAGATTCAAGTCGACGGTTTGGCATTTCTCTTAATGTTCAAATGTTTATATGTTGCGCATTTACGGCGAAACGCGGTAATAGATTTTCATGAAATTTGACAGGTATGTTCTTTTTTTGATTGCGCGTCGACGTATATACAAGGTTTTTTGGAAATTTTGCATTTCAAGGATAATATGAAAGGAAACAGGAGCCTCCTTCATACGCCAATATTAGAGTAATAATCAGACTATAGAATTATTCATCATAAATCAGCTGACAAGTGATTACACAGATGTGTGGAGAAGCCAGTCTATTTCTGTATTTTCATAAGGTCTATGGTTTCAATCAGGTACTTGTGGATGAGATTACTGTGTGAGGTCTACTGTTCACAGAACTACTAGTATAAATAGAAATATAAATCTCAGTACCCTTTTAAATTATTTTATCAAAACCTGTTTCGGACATTAATGTCATTTTTGTGACTTGAAAATGGCATTAATATCTGAAACATGTTGTGATAAAATAATTCAAAATTGTACAGAGATTTATATTTCTATTTGGTTAGAGTTTTAATGTATATTGATTGATTAAGTCTCTTGAGTGCGTTCGAGAATCTCCATTTTATATCCGCATTCTGTGTAAATAATATCACTGATCACTGCTTGCTATCCAATGGCAACTTTAAAGTTGAAAATGAATGAATAAACTATATAGCAAGAATAATGTTTAAGACAGTGACAGAGAAACAACGCTAAACCTGTGCAAGACAGAGAGAGAATAAATAATATTACCGTGAAGGCCTTTCGGTGTGTTTATTGAAATTTCGATGTTTTGGCAGTTTTAAAGTTGAAAATGAATGAATAAACTATACAGCAAGAATAATGTGTAAGACAGTGACAGAGAAACAATGTTACATTTACGCGAGACCGAGATAGAATAAATAATTACCGTGAAGGCCTATCGGTGTGATTATTGAAATTTCGATACACGTGACGAGAAATAATATCAATGGAATGGAGTGATGTGTTGAAGGAGAAGGAGAAGGAGGATGAGGAGGTAGTGAAGGGTGAGAAGGTGACGGTGGAGGAGCAGGAGGAAGAGGAGATGATGGTGGAGGAGAAGGAGGTTAGGAGGGAAGAGAAGGTGGTGTAGAAGGAAGAGGAGGAGGAGTAGCAGGAGAAGGATGAAGAGGAGGAGGTGGTGAAGGAGGAGGAGTGGTAAGGTATACCAAACCGGTGTCTTGAGGATGAGTGAGTTTCTCTGTAGTAAAATTCACTTAAAATTGTCAGTGCTCCTCATTATCTAGCATTTATGCTACACGTTCAACCAATACTGGCATCTTAAAGTAAATCTCACTACAACAGTCTTTTACTTCTAATTTGGATGTTCTCTTCAGACTTCTTCAGGTTGCGTCGAGACTGACAAGACTCAGTTTTCAAGTTCAACTGCTGCAACACGCCTGTTGTTGTGCTGAGTTCTAGCAGCTTAGGACTTATTTTATCTGTGGTTCTAGTAACTTCTAGTATAGTTTCAAGTAACTCCTTATCAGCTGCTAGTATAGTTACTTCTAGTAAGTGTGGACTTCCAGTAATCAGTAGGGAGCAGGTGTTGAAACCAGTGTTAAATCAAGAAATTTCTAGTAGCTGCCAGTATTTTCTAGTATAATTTCTGCGGGAGTGTTGAGTGTATTATTTACTTTTTTCAGATTGGGTACCGAAATTTGGAAAATTCTAGAATGGCGGGGTGTTTGAAAGGTAGGTGACATTACTGTAATGATGATAAAATCCAATATCTGTAGATTATCATCTATCAACAGGATTGTATCATTTGTACTGCAATGGATTGACAGTACCTACTGTAATGTTGTAATAACTTTATATTGATAAAATTCAATATCCGTAGATTATCATCCATCAACAGAATTGTATCATTTGTACTGCTGTTATTAGATTAAAAATTAATGTATTTCTTATCTTTAGAACTCGTGACTGGAGCTCAAGGTTTCTTTTTCCAGTCACGCCAAGAACTATTGTATTTTAATGATTATTTTTATTTGTAAAAATATTTCTTGTATTTGGTAATAGGCCTATAATAATAGTTACCTAGATTTTCTGTTGAATAACTAGATTCAGGTCTATTTTGGTACTAGATTAATATTCATATTAACTTATACTATTTATTTATTATTTTACAAAGGCGACTTTCTAGAAGTATTTTAAGCCTAGGTGATGATGATGGGATGAATGATACTAGATTCAAATACTAGTATATAATTAATTACACTAGATTCTGGTACTCTAGATTTAGAATAAAAGTAAACTATGAAACCATAACCATAAATTAAAGTAAAAAATAACTAGTATTTAACCATATAGGTAAACTATTGTCTTTTTTCTTTAGGGCTACTTTTAATATAAATAAAAATACCTATAAATCTCATTACCCTTTTCAAATTATTTTGTCACATCATGTTTTGGACATTAATAGCATTTTTGTGAATGGCAGTTTTCACAAAAAAATTTCATTTCTATTTACAGGTAAATTATTTTATTACCATCTAGAATTAGCCTATAATATCATTCAATACGACTGACTTGAAAATTGGGCGAAAATAAAGAAAATCAAGAATGTCACTCAATGTTATGTCAATTCTGTGTTTCACATGTACAAAATTAAATGCAGTTCGAATCTGGTTATTCATACCAAAATTATATTGATATTCTCCAATTTTTAAGTGTATTATCAGTATTAATGATTGATAAACTCAATCAATCAATAAACTCTAAATTCTATGTAATGGTTCAAACTATAAATGAAATATTGCTTATCTGAATTTGATAAGAAAAGGTTTGATAATAAAATATGGGTGGAATTGATCATATTGGATTTTTCAATAGGTAATGAATTTTGAAAAGATTCTTAAAATATTATAAGCTGAATATTATTATTTTACTCTCAACCCCAATAAGGATAGACATATCAAAACAGGTATAAATAGAATATAGTTTAACGGTTTCCTAAGCTATACCAGCCTAATTGGGTAGTCACATTATATGTATTTATAATAATACGGTACTCTATGAAATATGCCTCTACAAATTCAGGAATCCAATAATATGGTAGGCTATTCTGTTTTATACTATAGTGAAATTCACGTGCGATTGTCTGAATGAAAAGAATATTGATGTTATTATTTTTATAGGGAATTCTGATATTTTAAAATAAATATCACTATTTTACAGTAAAACCCAGAACTCCCAGATTGATAGTTATAAACTATAGTATTGAGATATTTTAGTTCATGAATTTCATCAATGAGCAGTATCATAGAAAGAAATTATTTATTTCATATTTACATCTATGTAGACCACGTTGTTATAATTCTCAGATAATATTATTGGAATCTTTTACAATAATATGAACAAAAATTATTGTTAATCACACATCCACTCATGATACATGATTGAACTCTACACAAAGGCAAGACAAACCCACATTAATACAAAACTCGATTAAGTTGGTAGCCTATCTGAATTATAATTGTTGATGTTATCTTCAATATAATAGAGGAAAAAATTGACTTATACACGTACGGGAAAGGAATTTCATGAATGACACATCATCATGTCTGAACTACTGGACTGATCAACTTGAAATTTTTGCATAATATAGATTCTTCATTTACTGAGGATGATTTTAAATTCTTCAAAATTTCAGTAGGTCAAGTTTTTAATTAGACCCTCGCGAAGCACGGGTTACCTGCTAGTAATCCTATTTGTATTAAGTGAGCAATTTCTGTATTTATATATCTAGTTATTTTCATGTCTGGTTATTTTTATATCTGGTTATTTATGTTTAACGGATTTCAAAACAGCTCTAACGATTTTCACGAAATTTGGAACATAGTAGGTTTATGATATATGAAGATTCGATTGCACTAGGTCTCATCCTTGAGAAAACTCGTTGAACGACATTAAAAGGATAATTCATCCTTGGCTGAAACAGCTGAGGATAGTAAAAAAGTGAGTATTTGAAAAATCAAAATTTCGCATCCCCGAAATTCATAAGATGACGTATAGCCAGCTGTGAAATATAAACATGATCATTTTAGAGAATATTGTGTTCTGTTTATCAATAAATGAAAATAACGAGCGAAGCTCGGTGCCCCGATATTAAATATTATCAAACGAAACGGATAAATCAAAATGATTGAGAATACATAAAAGCTTTACGGTACCGGTTTCTTATTTTTGTATTATTATCTTATTTGTTGGAACTACAAGGCCATGAACTTTGAACTGGAGATTTAAAAAAATCTATTAGAATAAACTTGGAGAAGACATTTCAAATAAATTCATTCAAATAAGCCTTCATTCAACTTTCAGATACATTCCTTAGTGATCGGTTCAGAAAATAGATATAAGTTAATCAAAATTATTGAGAATTTATAAAAGCTTTACCGGTTTCTTATTTTTGTAATATTATCTTTGTTGGAACTTTGAACTGAAGATTTAAAAAATCTATTAGAATAAACTCGGAAAAGACATTTCAAATTAATCTATTCAAATAATCCTTCATTCAACTTGCAGAATACATTGCTTAGTGATCGGTGCAGAAAATAAACATACAAAAAAAATGAATGAAAACAAACAGAACCGCAATAACCCGTCAGGCGAGTTGTTCATATCGTTTATAAAAGTTATGCAATTATTTTCAATATAGGTATAGGCTACAAGGATAGATAAAGTAGGCTACTATAGTGAGGTCCACGTTATAATGGCAGTGGGAGATGCATATAAAGATGGGAGAACAACGTTGCCGAACCTCTGTCTTGTCAATGCCTTCTATAGATGGTAGCTGAATCAGGTTTATTTATGTTATATTAATAGCCCAATCAAATAGTACATCGGACCAAACAAAAATTAAGGTAATGATTTTATTGTCTTAATCGGTCCATTTGGGTACTAGTAAGAGTAATCCATGGTTTCCCACCAAAATTTCTGAAGGAATAACTTTTGGCAGCCTGAAAACCACGAGATTTTCGTACTTTTTTCAGTTTTTTCACGATATCTCCAAAACCATGTTTTGATCCATATTTTTTTGAAGATCATTAAATTCTCTACAATTTTCATACCCTAAATGTTTTCCTATCTCCAATAGGAAGCGAGCTATAGGTTGTCGAAAATTGATAATTTTTTCAACTTTGCGAAAAATCGCTAAATCCATGTTTTTTTCCTTTTTACTTGTTATAAAGTTGTATGTGGTATTTTTTGATCGTAATTAGGTATTACTAAGATGTCAATACAATCACTAATGATAGAGTTGGAACAAAAAAAGGAATATTTTAGGGTAGTGATTTAAATTTATAAGACTCATGATCTGGCGCTAACTTTTTTGAATGAATTCAGACTGAATGCTGGTTGCTAAAACACATTGCCATTGTTGGGAATAAAAAGTGCACGTTATACAGTGTTATAGTGTGAAAATTATCAAGTACTTACTAGAGTAGATTTCATAAAAATAGCCCAGTTGAGGATGAAACAGCAGAGTGCCATCCCAACACCCCCCACCCCAACAAGCGATGTTAACAATTCATCAGGTTAAAATATGAAATATGAATGTACTTTTATTCATAATCAGCTGATTTGGCAACGTTGCATCAACTCTCACTGGACTATAAACTCACTCTCAGGTACATAGTCCCCAATCCAGTAGGGACCATAAAAGCTACTCTAGTAGTTGCTCCAGTTTTGTGGAAGTCATGCCCTATTATTGTTGCCTCCGTGGACGTTTGGATGGGCCAGGTTGTACTTTGTTTTTCTCCTGGAACTCTGGTGCTTTTCCGGCCACTTTGTCATCATCATTTTCAGGGTTGCCAGAGTCCGGGAACAGGTCATCTTCATTCTCAAGGGTTGCCTCCAGTATATTTTCGCATTTTACCCCATTGCAATTTCTGCAGATGGGTGAACATTTCAGTCCTGCTTTGATGCATGTACATGTCCCAATGCATCCAGTCTCACATTCGCAAGACACAATGTACAGAAGAGACTCTGGTGCAGGCTGCTGTGACATAAATGTAGGCTGAAGAACACTGCCATCACCACTCACCTCACAGACCAACCACAATCCGTTGGACATGTTTTGACTTGCTGTCAAGATTGGATTAGGTGATAGCAGCGGCATAAGTGATGACGAACAACATCCTCAGTTGGTGGGAGTCTTGGTAGGCTAAGTTTACTCCCAGAAGCAGACTTGGCAAAGAGTTGGTAACACAGTTGGTTGAGGATTAAATCTTGCACCACTGAACAGAGTCCTCGGAAAAGTTTCTCCTGCATCCACCACCTCCTGTTGGGATGCATTGGGTTTGTTGAAAATGCTTACTGTGCCCTCCAGGTGTGGGTAGGTTTTGAGTGTAGAGCATAACTTCAATTTTCCCCGGCCGAAAAAGACAGATGTTGTGTCACAACCACTTATGGTGTAAATGAAGAATATGTGGCTGTGGTTGTACCTGTAAGATTGGGGATGATAGCTTTGTTGAATGATAGCAATACCATTGCTAATCAAATACTGCCATTATAACGTGGACCTCACTATAGTAATGTTTATAGTGTATATTCAGGACTTTGGTTATATTCAGGCTAACGAATTCAATCCTCTGGAGTTTTTGAATATTTTCCATTGAGTTTCCTCAATAATAATGTGTAAGGTAATAATATTATTAATTCATAATTTTTGTAATAAATAAATTCAATACAGGTGGGTTTCTAGTGAGATATACTTTAAAGTGTCAGCATCGCGGTTGGCTGCTATTGACAAAAAATAGCCTACGGTACTGATAGTTTTTAAAGAATCCCATCATAGTATGTTTATAGGTTTCATTTAAAAATTTAGCAAAAGAGCTTTCTACTTGTTTCTTGCGTTTGTGGAAATTTTTCATAAAGTCCTCTTTCTAACATAATCAATCTTCAAGGCTTGACTATTTTCTCATCCGAATAATCTAGATTCTAGATTAAGGCTGTGGAAAAGCTAAAAATGAACTTTCTACTGGTGATATTTTTCAAAGTTTTTTGATTTGTATATCATCAAGCTATCAAAATGAAAAAGTTTTGTCAGGAAAACATTTCTTCCTATCATATCCGTACTTTTTGAGATATGAGCGCCTATAATTTAAATTTTTGGGACAGAACATTTCAAATTCGGTACGTTAAGAGATAAATCCATGAGATTTGGAGTATAAATTATTCATGTTATTGTTGATTGAATAAAACAAAAATTTTCTGAAAATATTAACTGTTGAGAAAGTTAATTTACTAAAAATGACCAAAAATAACTCTTAGCTGAGTTATTTTTTGTAAATTGAATACTTTCTCAAAAATTGATATTTTGGTTTTATTCAATCAACAATACCATGAAGAATTTATCCCCTGAATCTCATGGATTTAACTTTCACCGAATTTGAAATGTTCTGTCCCAAAAAATTAACTTTAGGCGCTCATATCTCAAAAAGTAATGTTTTCCTGAGAAAACTTTCTTATTTTGATAGCTTGATGATGATACAAATTGAAAAACTCTGAAAAATATCACCAGTAGAAAGCTTACAGTATTTTCAGCCTTTGTACAGCCCTAAATAACAGTTGAAGAAATTGGGTTAGTACCATTTTTCACTCTCAACCACTATATTAGGTATCATTAAAATGAGTACCGTATTAGAGATGCATATTGAAAAGTCAATAACAAATACTGTAACTCAATATTTATTATTATCTACGGTAGTAATCAGAAATTTATATTTGTGATTAAGCTGTTCCTTATAAGCTTTGTTTACACCAAAGTTATCAACAAAATGTTTATTTTTCTATCCTTATAGATTCTATTAGATTAAATAACGGAGCTTGACAAACACAGTCATATGTTCATGATATGTTGTGTATGATAAGTTCCGTACAATCTTATAGAATCTATAAAGACGGAAAAATAAACATCTAGTTAATAACGTTGGTGTAAACGCAGCTTGAAAGTTGGAGAATTCATTTCCAAATCGATTTCTTCAATACAGAAGCGTTTGGACAGTGAAGTTGCGATTTAAGAAGAATTATCATTCTGTTGAAATTTAACAAGGAAAATAATTTTCACAAAATGATAATTCTTCTTAAATCGCAACTTCACCGTCCAAACTTTAGACTAGCATGCTAACATTATTGCGACGTGTTTTCCTCAAGCCGTTAATTACCATGCGGTACATTTATTAAATCATTCTGTGCAAGAGGATTTAGTGTTAACACATTTTTTCAGTTGGAAGGAATGTGCTAATTAGTTTTCGGAAATTCCTCAATTCTCTGCCATGGGTTTATCGGTTTACAGATTTGACAAGTGTCCAAAACAATCGTTATTATCGCATTTGAAGAAAAAATTCTCATCCAAAATTAGGATACGGTACGGTACTTAATTTAATCATTTTAAAGAACGTCTCGTTTGAGAAATCAATTTATTTGAGGAAAAAACTTCAAAAATTGAATTTACCTACCGGTATATTATATTAAATTACTTTTCATATCTATTACAACGAGAAATTTACATTTTCAAACGGTTTTTACTAATCTTCAATTGTTGCAAGTCGAACTGATCATTATTTTTATTTAGACGGTTTTTTCTAATCTTGAAGTTAAATTATTGATTCTTATCCTCATTCATGAAAAAAATAAATAAATCAATTCGACTGAGTCATTGTCAATATTTTAGAACCGTACCATAATTGAATAAAAACACAAATATGTTGTCAAATTCTACACAGTACCGAATAAAACTGTGTAGAATTTGACAACATACATAAATTATTTTTTGTCTTTTTATTCAAATAAATAAATAAAATTATCCCTGTGAATATCTCTAATGCAAAAAAATGCTTCAAGATGCTTTTGCCTTTTAGTATTATTTTCTTATCCATATTCGTTTTGAAATATACACTAGTAGTTCTGTGAACAGTAGACCTCACGCAGTATTCTCATCCACAAGTACCTGATTGAAACTATAGACCTTATGGAAATACAGCAATAGACTGGCTTCTCCACACATCTTGTAATCACTTTTCAGCTGATTTATGATGAATAATTCTATAGTCTGATTTTTACTCTAATATTGGCGTATGAAGGAGGCTCCTTTTTCCTTTTATATTATCCTTGTAATCAAAAATTTCCAAAAACCTTGTATATACATCGACGCGCAATTGAAAAAGGAACATAGGAACATACCTGTCAAATTTCATGAAAATCTATTACTGCGTTTCGCCGTAAATGCGCAACATATAAACATTTAAACATTAAGAGAAATGCCAAACCGTCGACTTGAATCTTAGACCTCACTTCGCTCGGTCAATTAAATGTTCATTTAAAGCATTTCAAAACTCATTCATGACGAACTGCAAGTAATAATCAGTTTTGAACTGTTTTTCGACGACACTAAATATTAAATAATTTAAAAATAATTATGAATTAGACTGTAGTGTCATCGAAAATAGTTCAAAACGGACATTCTAAAACTTGAAAACATTTAGTACTTCATTTTTTTATTAATTTCAATAAAGTAGCCCATACAAGTGAAATGATTCTACAAATATAAATAATATATAATTTTGATTAAAATATTGATGTAGGCCTTTCCAGGCTTCAAGAAGAGCAATCTGCCTGAGCTTTGGAAGGAAGTTCGATTCTTTTTATAAATACGGTTCTATTTTGAAATATTTGATTTTACAAGAAAATCTTCAATTTATGCATTCTTTCCTGTAGTTTACTAAAAACATTCAGAATTAATTCTCAGTCATTGATAAATGGATTTCATGACCTTCTATCTTCTATCTTATGTTCCATATAGCATGGAATTACTTTTTCAATTATATATTATGATACTTTCATTAGGCTTTTTTCAATCTTTCCTTTTATTGAAAGAATAAGACGTTGATGTTGTCAATACCACTACGCAACGAGCTAAAATATAAAACTATATTTGGTTTACTATATTTTAGCTCGTTGCCACTACGGTATATTTTGGATTTGTACATAAAATACCATGCCACTATTATTTGTACAAAATCAAAATATAGTGTTATTGACAAAACTACATTAACATTTTCCATTTGGCCTCATTTTTCGCCTCTCCTTATATTAGTATTAAAAAATTGTGTTTATTATTTTATTTTCTCATTCTTATTTTGTATCAAATACAGAGAGACACATAATAACGGGAACTTTTAAAAACGCCATGAAACATTAGTGGGAAGGGCAAAAACTATTTTGTTCAAACTAATGTAAAGTTCAAGAATTGCCATTTGAGAATTATTTATAGCATCTATCACTTTTTGACAATTACTTCTTCAAGATGGCTTCCTCCTGCCGAATACACTCTTGAAATCTGTGTTGAGATTCCTGAACGCTTGCGGCAGCATTAGCTGGGATTTTAATTTCATTTTGAATTGTCTGTTATGATTCAACCACAGTTATTGGTCAAGTTAAGAGAACGTTTGATTTGAGATAGCTCCAAAACAGAAAATCGCAGGTGGACAGATCATGGTACCAGGAAACGCAGATGTTTGCAGCGATCAATGAGGAATCATCAACACAGATTACAAGAGTGTATTCGTTCAAGGGAAAACATCTTAAAGAAGTAATTGTCAAATAGTGATAGATGTTATTAATAATCTCAAATGACAAGTTTTGAACTTTATATTAGTTGAATAAAATCATTTTGCACTTCCCCACTGAGGTTTTAATGGCGTTTTAAAAAAGTTCCCGTTATTCTGTGTCATTCTGTATATTGACTAAGCTAGTTGATGTCAATAAGGCTCTTCATGGATCTATTCTGTGAGCTTTTCATGTAAAAAATAATAAAACATCAACGTCTTATCCTTTCAATTATGGAGAAATACCTCAACATCTCATACCATACAATCAAATCTATATAAAGCGAAATGGCACTCCTGACTGACTGACTGACTGACTGACTGACTCACTCACTCACTCACTCGCAACTAAAAATCTACCGACCAAAACGTTTCAAATTTGGTAGGTATGTTCAGTTGGCCCTTTAGAGGCGCACTAAGAAATCTTTTGGCAATATTTTAACTCTAGGGTGGTTTTTGAGGGTTTAAAGTTCGTCTTTTAGCATGTATATTCTTCTTATTCTCTTAATTATAATTGAAAATGTCCATACCATATGTTAATATAGAACTATAATCTAGAGAGAGTACCTCTTCGAAACAGTTATTAACTGGTAACTAAATTAATAATTTTGTCAGGTTGGCATTAAGTTGAGTTGACTTTGTTGGTTGGCACCAAGTTGAAGATTGAAATGCTTATCGCGGAAAAATTGATTGGGCACTGCTACTTCAATCACAGCTATTCCTGGGATATTTATATTACTAGCCGTCAGCTCGCTTCGCTTGCCATATCCGTTTAGCCAGACGTTTAGTCTGGACCCCCGACTGGATCGTCCTAACATATCATAAAAATGCAGTGCGAAGCGAAGCGAGCCTGCTGATCTCAGTCTTGGACGATCCAGTCGGGGGTCCAGGGGCGGAGCCCCTGCTAGACGGATATGGCAAGCGAAGCGAGCCTGACGGCTAGTTATTAATAAATGATTAAAAACAGCTTCACTTTTAAAATTGAATAACCGTCATATTATCATTAAACATGTTAAAAAGTATTACCTATATCAATTAATTAATATACCATACAATCAAATCACTTTTCTCTTATGTTTCAGATCGCATAGACAAACGGTACCTGATCGCAATATTATGCTTTTTCGGACTAGCGAATGCCTACGTGATGAGGTTTTTGCCTGAGCATAGCGCTGACACAAAATGGTGATAGCACATAATCCGCCACTACACAAAATTCCTGACAATGAATTCGACTATTGTCCAAGCACCAACGACAACAAAACTCTTCTAACTCTGAAGGTACGGTAAGTACCAATAAATCCCATATACTAATCATTATTTTTTCTTAAATAGTTGTTGATTTATCAAAATAATTATCAAACGAAAATCCTAAGTTAAATTCTGTAAGCCACCCCGAACACTTTTACTATTGACAACAGGGTTAACAGCTATAGTGAGGTCCACGTTATAATGGCATCCTTGTCTATCATTCAACGAAGCGAATAGCGCTATCTCTTTCTCGCTTTGTTCTGTTGCCAGATCGTCTTTCAACAATGTAGGATGAATAGTTTATTAACAAATATTTCATCTTAATTATGAGAATTCATTATGAAATTATTGAAAAATATAATTTCTTACTTAATAAACGGAAATATACTTACCGTAATACGATTGTAAATTGTAGTGAAGACTGTTTTGGCTTAACGCCTGTAGGTGTAGTCTTCTTTGTTCTTTTAAATAAATACATAAATAAATTAAAATCTAATTGATTATTTCAAACGAGAATGAACAGTTAATATTACATCAATAAACCTGTATCAGCTACCGTCTATAGTAGGCATTGAAAAGACAGAGAGGATCGGCAACGTCTTTCTACCATCTTTCTCCTCTACCATTATAACGTGGACCTCACTATAGATGGAAATTCTATGAGAGCTACTATCCAAAAAATTAGATTGATCAAAATTATCAAGTACACGGTTATTATCTCGAAACACAATGAAAGATTTCAAATACCCTTTTATTTTATCACAACACATCTAGTTTCAAATCTTCAAGAGCCATTTCAAAGTCAATTGCCATTACATTTTTTTATTCATAAGTAATTTTTCTTGTATTTTGTATTTTGAGCTCTAGTTACAATGTTTTGTAATAATGTATTATATGTTTTGCAAAATAAATTAATTTTTGAATAGAAAAAAAATGAGCTTCTTCGAAAATACCTCTTGAAGAGTTAGAACTGTAGTTGTGTTTGGTGATGGGATGAAAGGGTACTTGATATATTTTATTGTTTAAATAATTTCAGTAGCTTCAAAAATAAAATTGGTAATAATCTCTTGTAAACGATATTTGGAATAATAAATGTATTTATTGTAATGTTAGAAAAAATAATAAAAAATGTCACATTTAATATTATCAGTTAACTTGAGAGAGATTGATTTTGTAGTTCAAACTTGTCGATCTTATACCGCCAAAACAAAATTTTAAACTTGCCGCCTTTTATGTCAATAAATCAGGTTGAATAAATGAACTCGTTTGAATTGTAACAATAGTTTATTTAATTTTTTTAAAGTTTTGACAGTGTACAAATTAAATAACCAGATTATAACTTAAATTAACTTTTATTTGGTTGATACATTGAATTATATAACTCAGATTTCAGTAGCATTGAGATTTATTTGCTCTAGGTAAAGGAAGTTTATAATATATCCTGTTTGTTTCCGTACCTTTTTTCACCTGAGATTCCACGAGTTAGAACAAAAAATTTGGTTGCTCCACATTTATTGGTAAAATTCTAATTAATAGCTTATTATTTCATTTATTTGTTCAATTAAACATAAAGTAGAAAATTTGTTTGTTATGTAACTTTTGAAAGTGTCAATTTAAATTTTTTAAGGTGTTTAAAATTAAAAGTGGAATCTTAGGCTAAATTCACGTGAGTAAAATTTAATTAATCTAATCTATTTTTGAAAAATCAGTAAAATTTGTTCATTATTTTAAAATTAGGTCTTGTCAAAAAGAAAACATATTTCAGAGTATAGGTTTGATAGTAATAAGTTTTTTATTGTGTAACATTCTTTTATTTTGTAAACTTGAAAAGTTTTCAATAAAATAATCAGATGCAATGTATTTTTTTTATTGCCAACGCATTGTCAACTTAATGAAAATGGTAAATTTGTTAGTTTAGGATCCAGAGTAGATGATGAATATTTTTATTAGACAAGAGGCAAAATCCTTCTTGGAAAATAAGAGTATCAAATGATTCTATCTCTGAAGTGGGGTTTCGGTGCCGATACAATACAAGTAACACACGAAACGCCCCAAATGGCATCCCTGAATGGGGAAAATCGAAACAAAATATTCACAAAGACCACAAATAATAAATGTTGAAACTTGAAAAGTTCATGGTTAGGTTAGAATTTGATAGTGACGCTAAGAGATACTTTGAATGATTTTGACTAGGTTAGATTACAAATCAGTTAAGTTCATTGAGTTGAAATGCGAGGTAAATTATAGAAAACATTGTAAATGATTATATCTGTATTCAAAATACTGCGTTCTGATGAACAACTATCTACTAAGAAGTAAGACGAAGACATCAACCAAAATGGAAAAATTGATTCATGAATCTGAAGCGTCCAAGATACTATAATGGTAGATGAATTAGAAGATAGGGAAAGTACAATGCAAGAGTTTGATACATCCAATGATACTATTGTATTGAATTCAAGTGATATGGAGTCGCAAGAACAACTGAACTTAACCCTAGTAGAGTCAAATGAATCCTTAGGTGAAGATTTTGTGGTTTCCTCGATCAAAACGATAGGAATTGTAATAAACCTGAACTACAAAAGTTGATGATTCAAATTTAAAGATTTCAAATGATCAAGTCAATAATTCAAACAATGATGCTCACAAAAACATTGAAGATTCTATTGCTCAATCTAGCGATTCACTTTATAATGTAAATTCTAAAATGGATATCTTGATGAAGTTTCTTGAAGAACAAAACAAAAGTATAAAAAATGAATTTAAAAAACAAGATGAAGCAAGAAATGAAATTAAAAATGAAATTAAAAGTGAAATTAACAGTGTAAAAAATGAAATTAATGGTTTAAACCAAAAACTTAACAGACAAAATGATAAGTTTGATGAGAAGTTTAATGAAATAAAAGCACAGTTTCAAACAATAAATCAGAAAGTTGAATGCCAGGACAAGAAAATTGAGAAGGTTAGGTCAGAACTAGACAAAAAAATTACAAAACAAGAAAGTAGGTTAGATCAATACTGTATGAAAAATAACAAAGAAATCGAAGAATGCAGGTCAAAACTAAAAAACTTGAGGTACAAGTAGGTCAGGTAACCGAAACAATGAACAATACAAGTCAATTGAAAGATGAAATTAATAATATTAATGAAGAGATGGAAAATGTTAGGGCTAGTGTTCACCAACAATCAGCCATGCAAATCAATTTAGAAGATAGGATCACTAAGAATCTGAATATTTTGGAAGTTAGGCAGAACGAAGAAGCTGTCAAGGTCTGTACCTTACAGTTGAATGTAGAGAAAAACAGTGAAACAGTTGATAAATTACAGAAAAAATCTCATCACAAGTGAACTTTGTACCGCAAGTAATAATTGCTTTCCTTCTGACAAATACGAATTTCAAATGTCGATTGACAGGAGAAATCCTATGAACTTCATCAATAGCTTACTGAATATTTATCTCGTAACCATATTACTGAATGGGGAAAATAAAAAGTATTTTGGACAATATTTGAATAAAACTTATCAACAACAAGAATGGTGGGATTTTGTAAAAACCGATATTGACAGTTTTGAAAGCTTCAAAAACAAATTCATCTCGAAGATGTGGTCGCAAGACATCCAGAAGAAAGCACGACAAGAACTTCAATTTGGAAAATACGTCATTGGTAGTAAGTTAACTTTAAGTGAATATTTTATTTCCAAATTTAATATCTATAAAATTTAATTCCGGCTATTGACAAAGACACATTTTTGAAATGTTGAAAAATCATTACAATGAAAATAATTACCGCTGCAATTGTTAGAATGTAAAGAATGCAGAAGAATTATTAAGGTGTTGGATGCATTCAGTTTATAGAGATGAATATAGTGAACAAAAATCAAAACAATCAAGAAAATCAAGATAAGAATCAGTCAAATGACAATCGAAGATTTGATCAGGTAGGACGCAATAATTTTGATAATAGAAGAAATAATAACAACTTTCAAAGATCAGGTTATCAACAACGTCAGGAAGATCGTAGACAATCAAATAATGCAAACATGAATCAAATGAATCAAAACATGAATCAACCAGGTAATTTTCATCCTAGAAATCCAATGATGTTTCCGCAGCAGTTCAACTACCCGCCGCCTGGATATGGAGCATCACAATAATACATCATTAACTGTAACTTTCATGAAACAACAGGACAGATTCCAGTAGAGATGATGATGAATAAAAAATTAGGTCATTTAGTTTTCAAAAGTATTAGATTTCCTCCTGATAATAAATTTGAACTTGAACCCGAAGAACTTAGAAATAGAAGAGTATTAATTAATATAAAAAATAAAGGAGTAATCAGAAGATTTAAACAGAATATGAGAAATAAAAATCCATGTAGATCAATGTAGGTGATCAAGTCTTGATAAAAAATTACATTCTATCTAACAAATTGAAGAAAATATCTTCGAAACTGTGTGCAAAATATAAGGGACCGTATGTTGTAGTAAAAGATTTAAGAAAGGGTTGTTATGAACTTGAAGAAATAAAAACTGGAAAAATTTTGAAAGTAAATAAGTTTATGATGAAGCGTTTTTACCATAAAGATGATTAATTTTTCTAAACTTACGTGATCAATGGCTTGAGAATCATTCTAAAATAAAAATATGCAATTGAATACTATAACACTTTGTTAAATCAACTGTAGAAAATGAAACTTTGTTTAAAATAATGTAATTCAAACAAATTTTATTGAGTCATGAAATCTATTGTATTGGTACTGTTGTTTAGTATTCTTGTTGGTATGTATTAGTATTAGTAATTATTGATTTATAATTGTATTTTGTTTGAGTAAGAAATCCTGACCTTGAAGTCTTAAGGATGCTCATAAATTTTGTGTAATGTAATTTGTGCTTATGAATGACCATGTAGCTTGTGTTGGTAATACAATGATTTAAATGACTTGATGAAACGTATTTTGAAAGTTTTGGAAAATTTATAAGTAATATTTAAATTTCATTGTGTTTAATTCCTACTTTTATAGTAAATTCATAACAAAATGATTGACATTAATGATTAATAAAATAATGAATGTTCAAATTAATTGAAAATAAATTGCTGAAAACCATTGAAACGATTTAAATAAAGGAATAAATAATATATTTGTTGTTAATTGATATATTATTCTATATTCACTGTATTCAGTATAATAATGTGTACGTACTTGAAATAATAATATTGTTTAATTAAAATTGATTCATATGCTATTGATCACTAATATCCTATCTAAATATTTAGTATAACTCTTCTGTCAATATTTTATTTTATGATTTACTTGAAATTTGTGGATAAATTCATGAACTTACAATATTCATGATTCATTTTGTTTGAAATATGACTGACGATTTATCAACTTAACTATATTTTTGAGTAATAGTCAATTCTAAAACTTATCTTTAAAAAATATATATATAGATTTTTTATTCTTATTAAAATTTAAATAATAATTTTTTATTCTTAAATGCTCATACTTCTTGACGTGAAAGTGACTACTAGTGCATCGAATAACACTGCAACGTATATACAAATGTGAATGATATCTTCGAATCTTCAATATTCTACGACAACGAAATTGCTGAAAATAAAATGGTAGTGGTATGGAACTTCGTCGCAGAACTTCAAGCTGAGATGTGGCCTAACTCCATTCCACAGCGTAAAGATGTCATTCCACATAGAGAGTGTTCCAGAAATTATAGTCACAAGAACTTCAAGATTTTGCATTGCAAGAAACCTTTACCTAAAATTTACCTTACCTTAAAAAGCTATTCCTTTCTAGATATTGGCAACAGTGAATCCTTTCTAGCAACTCACTCCGTTCCTTAAGTTAATCCTTTCAAAATTTTCCACTTGCACATAATGCAACTACAACTACAAATAAAAGTGCTATCTAAACGAGTATGGACATGTAAAAGTGAGAAGTAAAAGAAATGAGTGATTAAAAAATAACGAGATGTATCTACGAATGTGCCTGCAAATGAACTTTCATCTTCGTCTAAATCCAAAAATGTTCCAGTTGTAAAAATTGTTAAAATTGATCTTCGAGATTCGCATAAAACCAAGTTTAATGGATTTTTGTAACATTTCATCTAAATCCAAGTCAATGGATTTTTGTAAACAATGTTCCTGCTTTACAAAATGTCAATTGATCTTCAAACTCGTAATAACTATCGAATAAAATAGTTATTTCTACAAGAACTTCTATCAAATGAACTTTCTCATTGATGCTAAAAAAAAAAAAAAAAAAAATCATGACTGAAATCTACAATATCTTCAAGTTATTCACGATGTATCTACAAGTTATTACTGCATAAGATGTGTCTGAAATCTGTATGCTGTATATTATCTTCGAGAATAAAAAAAGAAAAATCACTCCTAAAAATTTTAGAAGCACTAAGAAAAATGAAACGAGATGTTGCGATGTCTACAATTTGTGACTATAATTCTTCAATGATGACTGATGACTACAATTCCATGGTACTTCAAGAACGAGTTGGTCTACAAGAACTTCTAGAGTTCTATACTGCTACCATCTTCGCATTCATTGGAATAAAACATTCTTCATCATCATTGATCATCACATAAAACATTTCATCGCAAAAAACATTCATCGACGTAAATATATTGAAAGTGTCTTCATATATTGAACTATTCTTCGTAAATAGACTATAATTGAGTATGAGTATTTGAGAATGTTTTTTATAACATGAATATATCCACTATACATCATTGATTTATTCTATATTGTTTTGTATTCTAATAATCTATATTCATTTATTATTAACTTATGGAATTTTATTCTTACAGTTTGACATTTGTTTATATCTATAAGGTATTCATTTTGATGAAAATTTCAACAAAATACATTCTAGATTGTTATGCATAAAAATGTAACGGAAATAATTTTGTAATTTTCTTATATGAATTAATAATCATTTGAATATTTTTGACATACTTAAATTTTGCTATGAGAATTTAATGCAATTGCTTTTTATATAAAAAAAAAAATTATTTCAGTATATTCGATGTAATAATCTTGATTTAGAATTTCTATACTTTGTGTAATTACACTTATAAAAAAAAATCAATTTTAAATTTTTTCAAAATTGAAAATAAATTTTTTTATTGTTGAGGCGGGCATTTGTAATGTTAGAAAAAATAATAAAAATGTCACATTAAATATTATCAGTTAACTTGAGAGAGAATTGATTTTGTAGTTCAAACTTGTGTCGATCTATACCGCCAAAACAAAATTTTAAACTTGCCGCCTTTTAATGTCAATAAATCAGGTTGAATAAATGAACTCGTTTGAATTGTAACAATAGTTTATTTAATTTTTTATAAAGTTTTGACATGTACAAATTAAATAACCAGATTATAACTTAAATTTAACTTTTATTTGTTGATACATTGAATTATATAACTCAGATTTCAGTAGCATTGAGATTTATTTGCTCTAGGTAAAGGAAGTTTATAATATATCCTGTTTGTTTCCGTACCTTTTTTCACCTGAGATTCCACGAGTTAGAACAAAAATTTGGTTGCTCCCATTTATTGGTAAAATTCTAATTAATAGCTTATTATTTCATTTATTTGTTCAATTAAACATAAAGTAGAAAATTTGTTTGTTAATGTAACTTTTGAAAGTGTCAATTTAAATTTTTTAAGGTGTTAAAATTAAAAGTGGAATCTTAGGCTAAATTCACGTGAGTAAATTAATTAATCTAATCTATTTTGAGAAAATCAGTAAAATTTGTTCATTGTTTTAAAAATTAGGTCTTGTCAAAAAGAAAACATATTTCAGAGTATAGGTTTGATAGTAATAAGTTTTTTATTGTGTAACATTCTTTTATTTTGTAAACTTGAAAAGTTTTCAATAAACGTAATCAGATGCAATGTATTTTATTTATTGCCAACGCATTGTCAACTTAATGAAAATGGTAAATTTGTTAGTTTAGGATCCAGAGTAGAATGATGAATATTTTTATTAGACAAGAGGCAAAATCCTTCTTGGAAAATAAGAGTATCAAATGATTCTATCTCTGAAGTGGGGTTTCGGTGCCGATACAATAAAAGTAGAACACGAAACGCCCCATTATATTTCTTTATATCGTGTTAAAACAATTTCAGTACCTAGCTATTTAAACATAAGTCAGTAATACTCTCCTGTATTGGATATTTGGTGATTGAATAATATTTAAATTTACATTTTTATGATTGGTTAAATATTTTTATATTCGATTTTTATATCACCAAGCTATCAAAATGAAACATTTTTCTCAGGAAAACATTTTTTCCGATCATTACTTTTTGAGATATGACCGCCTAAAGTTTAGATTTTTGGGACAGAACATTTCAAATTTGGTAAGAAATAAATCCATGAGATCTAGAGGATGAATTCTCCATGGTATTGTTGATTGAATAAAACAAGAATGTTTTGAAGATATCAATTTTTGAGAAGGTTATTCAATTTACAAAAAATGACCAAAAGTAACATTTAGTTGAGTTATTCTTAGTAAATTGAATAACTTTCTCAAAAATTGATATTTTCAAAAAAAAAATGTTTTATTCAATTAACAAAACCATGAAGAAAATTATATTTCCAAACCATTTTTGTTTTACTCAATCAACAATTATTGTTGACGTTTACCACAATTATGGTATTATACCATGAAGAATTTATCCTCTAAATCCCATGGATTTATCTCTTACCAAATTTGAAATGTTCTGTCCCAAAAATCTAAACTTTAGGCTGTCATATCTCAAAAAGTAAAAAAGATCGGAAAAAAATGTTTTCCTGAGAAAACTCTTTTATTTTGATAGCTTGATGATATAAAAGTCATAAAAAATTGAAAAATATCAACAGCAGAAACTATATTTTTAGCCTTTGCACAGCCTTAGCCTCTTTTTCCTTTCCCAATCATTCATATAATGATATTGTATGTATCAATGTATAAATAAATAAATATGTGCATCATATTGACCATTCATGATAAAAGCAGATAATGAAATACCATCATTTCAAAGTAATGGAACCATTTATAGGAAAATATTTCAGTCTGGATTATTTAAAATAATTATCTTAGTTTTGACTCTTTCCTGTATAGGGCTACTTGTAATATAAATAGGAAGAAAATAAAAATCTTAGTACCCTTTTTGAATTATTTATTACTGTTTTTATTTTTGATCACTTAAAAATGGCATCAATGTTGAAACATGTTGTGATAAAATAATTCAAAAAGGTTACTGAGATTTTTATTTTTCTTCCTATTTAGTTTTGACTCTTTATTTTATGTATATATACATTTTTTTCAATTTCTCGCCAGGTAAACGAGAACATATCAACTGTCGGTGGGGGCGAATTCGATTGGAGTGAAGCGGCACAAAAAGCAATAGAATCAGCTTTTTTCTGGGGTTATCTACTGTCACAGGTATCTTTCTCATCCATCCGATTCTGAATAAATATAGCAGCTGTGATCTCCTATATAGTCAGGTCCACGTTGTAATGACAGTGTTTGATTAGCAATGGTATTGCTATCCTTGTCTATCATTCAACAAAGCGGATAGCGCTTTGAAAATTCTTTATGAAATCATTGAAAACTATAATTTCTTGCTCAATTAATTATAATTGATTATTTTAAACGAGAATGAACAATTAATATTTCATCAATAAACCTGCCTGCCGTCTATAGAAAGCATTGACAAGACAGAAGATCGGCAACGTTGTTCTCATATCTTTCTCCACTGCTATTATAACGTGGACCTCACTTTAGTCATCTTTGATATATATTTATTGACTGTCTGTGATTTTGTAACTATGTTATGTTTTCAATCTTGTTCAATTTTGACTGTTGTTATACTCTTGGCTATTTCAAGAGCCTCCTACAATGAAATCATTTGATTATTTGATTATTGATAAAGTAAGAGAAAGGAACATCGTAGTTACCTCATTCTAATTCCAGTGTGTTCTCGAAATGATTTTGAGGTGAGTTTTTTCGAGGCAACAAGCCGTATTGGCTGTGAACTTTTTGTCATTATGAAATTATTGAAAAATATAATTTCTTGCTTAATACATTATTATTGATTATTTATTATAATCAATAATTTATAACATTTAAATAAATATTTCAATGAAAGTGGTAGCCCTTCATGACGAATTGCATGTTTATTTTGTAGGTGCCAGGTGGATTACTAGCCGAGCGCATAGGGGGCAAGCACACCCTTTCGGTGGGCATTCTGATATCGACGCTGGGCACACTTTTGACCCCCCTGGCGGCGCGCGAGGGCGACGTATTGGGTCTTATCGAAGTGCGCATCATTATGGGCATTGGACAGGTCTGTATAACTCGTAAAATGATTTATTTATTCTCTCCCTGTGATGTTACGCATGTAGAGCAGGTATCGATTAATTTGTATGTATATTATAGTAAGGTTTACGATATAATAGCAGAGGAAAAAATAGGTGTACAGAGTTGTCAGTTCTCTGCCTTGCCACTGCCTTCTATAGAAGATAGCTGACACAAGATCTTATGTAATATTAACTGTTCATTCTTGTTTAAATAATCAATTATATTGTATTAGTCAAGAAAATTAATAATACATGTTTTCAGAGTATAGCTGACAGAGGATAGTTACTGAAGTAATTTGATTAAGTTGAATTGAAGACAAACCATGTTTACTCTAGAACTGATTTATTGAATCAAAATCCATAATAAACTTTTGAATGAATTGAAAGAAAAACATAATTATTGAAGAACAAATATAAGCAGCAGCTATAGTGAGATCCACGTTATAATAATATTATATACCATATCATATTATAATATATTATAATTATAGAAAGAAGAAGAAGAAGAAGAAGAAGAAGAAGAAGAAGAACTAGATGAAGAAGAATCAAATTTCTGACACTCATTTTTTTCTACAACTGTTTGATAATGATTGTCTACGGTAAGTTACCAATATTATATATGTTCTAAATATAAATAAAAATAAAAATCTCAGTACCCTTTTTGAATTATTTTATCACAACATGTTTCGGACATTGATGCTATTTTCGTCACTTGAAAATGGCATCAATGTTGAAACATGTTTGTGATGAAATAATTCAAAAAGGTACTGAGATTTTATTTTTATTTATATTTATATTACAAGTAGCCCTATACAGAAAAAAGACAATATATTCTATTGTAGAGTTAAGATTGCTGATGTGGAACTTTTCCATAATTGAAGAGACTTGAAATGTCAAAAACAATTATTTTTTAGTAAAAGTAAAATAATAATTTCTATTAAAATAAAGTACCTAGATATTTTGACAACATTTCAAGTCTCTTCAATTATTATATTCTATTATTCAATCCATCTTTCTTCTCTCCCAGTTCAAATTCGAACACAAACTTCTCTCGCTGAAGAGAGAAAGAAAACACTCTTTAAAAGCACTCTTCCTTTATATTCCTGTCGTTACATAACCACCGATGCTTTGTTGTTGGTAGCTATTTTAAAGTCTCTATTGTCAACAGGCGATGGGCGCCTCATTGTCCAATAGATTCTCAAGAGCAATAATATTTTTCAAGGACGTCCACCAATACTCAAGCTAATATTCTATCTCTGTATACATTCCAATCTATTGTTTGTCAATTTTTAAAAATTCATACTTCATTTGGTCGATTGAATCTTCAAGCAGAGAAGTTTAAAAATTCAAATTCTTGAAAAAAAAAATCATAATGCACTTCAACAGATTGCCCCAACATCAGATTTTATCAACTTGTAGGCTTGTAGCTTATATAATTGAAGTGTATTTATTTGAAAATATACATATTTGTGTATTTGTATACATGCCAATCCATTGTTTGTTTATTTTAAAAAATTCATACTTTATTTCGTCCATTGAATCTTCAAGCAGGGAAGTTTAAAAATTCAAAATTCTCAAATTCTTAAAAAATTATCATGACACTTCAACACTGAGTGACCCCAGACTTTATCAACTTGTAGCCTATACAATTGAAGAGATGTAGATTATATTATACAAGCATGTAACCCGTGCTCCGCAAGGATCTATAATTGAATCGCTAACCGCAGAAAGGCAACATGTCCATCAGTTTTCATAATTTTACAGGAGAGACAAAAAACTTGATAAAACCTAAACCTAAACCTGAGTAAACGATATATTCAAAACGTCGCCATCACAATGCTTTCTGTTGGACATGTTTCCATTCTACAGTAAACGATGTATCTTACCATCCTCGGTAAATTAAGAATCTATTCAAAATTTCAAGTTAATCAGTTGAGTAGTTCAGACGTGATGATGCGTCATTCGTGAATTTCCTATCCCATATGTGTATAAGCCAGTTCTTTCCTTTATTATATTATAGAGGATTTTTTCGACTAGCACTATCTAGGGTTTCTAGTGATTATTATGACTATAGTGAGGTCCACGTTATAATGGCAGTGTTTGATTAGCAATGGTATTGCACATCGTCTTTCAACAATGTAGAAGTAATAATAAGGTAACAAAATATTCCATCTTAATTATGAAATTATTGGAAAATATAATTTCTCGCATAATAAAATATAATAGATTATTTTAAACGAGAATGAACAGTTAGTTAATAATACATCAATAAACCTGTATCAGCTACCGTCTATAGAAGGCAATGACAAGACAGAAGATCGGCAACGTTTTTCTCCTATCTTTCTCCAATGTCATTATAACATGGATCTCACTTTAGCACATCTTATTGGCAGCCGGTAAGAAAATAATAAGAAGCAACTAGAGCTTTCTTACAATCATACTCAAGACTTGGTCTATTTTTAGGCCTATGCTTAGTAGAGCTGCTTTCATACATTGTCAAGGCCAACCGGCTTATTGTTTGCTAGTAAATTACATGTATGTACGCTTCTATAGAGCCGAAATTGATGCTTTATTTTCAAAGTCTTTCAAGGTAATAATTATTTCAAGTCGTTTCACTTAACATGCTTCATTCATCGACTATAGGCGTACTGATTGCATGCCTCTGAAAAAAACTGCTAGTTCGGCAGCATTATATACGACATGATTTTTTTGAGAAAAATTTAGCCAACCTAGTGAGGTCCACATTATAATGGCAGTGGGGAAAGATACTAGAACAACTTTGCCGATCCTCTGTCTTGTCAATGCCTTCTATTGAGAGTAACTGATGCCGGTTTATTGATGTAATATTAACTGTTCATTCTCGTTTAAAATAATCAATTATATTTTATCAAGCGAAGGAATTATATTTTTCAATAATTTAATAACGATTTTTCATAATTTAGATGAAGTATTTTGTTACCGTAATTTATTATTATTTCTACATTGTTAAAGGATGATCTGGCAACAGAGCAAAGCAAGAAAGAGATAGCGCTATCCGCTTTGTTGAATGATAGACAAGGATAGCAATACAATTGCTAATCAAACACGTGGACCACACTATATTTCTGTTTTATTCGCAGTGTAATCCCACCATTGTACATCCTTAAAAGTAATGATGACTCGAAGATCTTCAAAAAACATTTGAGCCAATAATCAAAATCAAAATCAAATCACTTTTATTGTCAGAAACACTTTCACATGTTAAAACAATCGTCAAACATTTACACCAATCAATATGTCTAAAGTCATAAAGCACTTTTAATTATAGGTAAGTATTGAAGGCGTGCTACTTAACAAATATTGTATTAAGGCTATGCAAAGAATTCCTCAACTGAATAGAGGAATTTTTGTAGAAGAATAGCTTTGATAGATCTTTTAAATTCTTCGATTTCTAGATGCCTAGTCTCTAGAGGAAGTTTATTGAACAGTTTTATAGAAGTAAATTGCCAGTTTCTCTGAGTGCCAGTATAACGGTGTGAATCTACTCTCACGTCCTCCCTGTGTCTAGTAGAATAATTATGTATATCACTATTTATAACATATTTGCCCACATTCTTCCTCATGTAAATCAAACACACATACACATATAGTGATGGAAGAGTCAACACACCTAATCCTTGAAAGAGAGGTTTACAACTAAGTTAGAATATTTTATTATGTACAAGAGTTCCTTTCAACCCAAGACTGATTTGAAATTATAATTGATTCTATCGGAACAGTTGCCTTTTTGACGTGGAAAGATTGAAACAGTATTAGTTTTTTGAATTACTAATAAAATTTCTTGTAAAATATTTCACTAGATTTAAAATACTCCAGCCAACTCTCACTTAATAATCAATCTTTTCTTCATTATATTGTTTTTCTAATTTTCAATATATTGCAGGGCCTGGTTTACCCTTCTTTGAACGTCATCCTAGCTAACTGGGCTCCAACAGAAGAGAGAGGGCGTTTGGGAGCTATTGTGTTCTCAGGTAAATTATATAGAATAGAATAGAGTAGAATGACTTGTTAATTTTTGTTGACGTGACGAAGTTTGGACAACAATGTCCACTCTACCACTTAACCACGTCGTTAGCAACAATACAATACAAAATATGCAGAGATAACAAAAAATTGAAGCAAGAAATGACAATAAAATGTAATAAATATGAGAGATGAATATGAATAATGAAAGTCTTAGAAAAATAAGTGTTTTTCAATAATGAACTCAATCACTTCACTGCTTAAAGAAAAAGCAAAAAATAAATTGAAACAAAATAATTTACAATATATGTAGTATAATTCACATTTTTTAATAAATATTTGAGAAGAAAGGCATTGAAGTGACACATTTATTACTTGATTCAGTGCTGGTAAGTAATGAATAATTTCTACATTTTGTTGTGGAATACAATAAAAAGGATACTTCATAGTAAGTAGTTTTTACCATATCATTTCATAATTTCTTTATTCATAAATTTGTACAGTATATACAATGAATAGTGTCAAAAATATATATCCTTGATTAGATACAATTTAAAATAAAATACATAACAAATAAAACATCTACAGAATACAACAATACAAACTTACAATACAATTCAACTCATAGGAGCTGATTTCATTTTATTCAGATATTCTTCGATATTATAAAGAGCTCTTTCAGTTAAATATCTCTTTAGTTCCAATTTGAATTTATTGGGATTCAGCTCTTGTTGGATTCGCGTCGGTAGCTTGTTATAGAACTTGGCTCCTATGTATGTGGGCTTCTTCGTGTAGAACTCAAGTCTCTGGCTTTGCAAATGTAAAAGTTTATCTCTGTTTCTAGTGCTGTACCTATGATTATTATGTCCAAACGTCAAAATATTTCCAAGATTTTCTTTCACACAAATATTGTCTCAAAGACGAAAGGACTGTAAACTGTCATTACCTATATTTGAGTGAGCGAAATGTTCTTTAACTGATGCTATGGGGTCTACTAGTTGTAAAATTATTCTTACAGCTTGTTTTTGTGCTTTGAGAATTGAAT